>NC_056748.1:721734333-722034333 GCF_019279795.1 Protopterus annectens
TTCAACTAAGGATCCTACGGTCGTCTCTAGCTTGGATGGAACTTGAGCCAATGAGCAGGCACTGGCTTCCGAGGAAGTCCTTCACACTACTGAATCTCCACACAAACCGACATCTTCTTTCTCAAATACCATTCTTTCAAAACCAGAGTTTCTTGGGCCCAGGGTTCGAACCACACACAAGAAAACGACGACCCATTCTCAGGCGCCTGCTACCTTGCCTCAGTCTCAAATGCTTAAAATGTCAGAAGACCTTATGCTGATCAGGGGAAGCCACGCTACCCCCTCAAAAAGGAAGAGATCTGTCCCCTGTAGTTTTGTCTGAACAAGAGTCAGATGAATCTGATGCATTTGACTATGAAGACATGCAACCCCTCTCCACTTATGAGGATTCTGATGCAGAGGACTCCATTCCTTCAGCCTCTCCCCCAGAGGATTTTTCCTTTGGGGAAACCCTGCATACTTTAAGGGAGCATTTCCAATGGGAGAGTCAGGACTACCCTCAGTCTAAAATGAGACTCTGGGAATTCTTAGATCTTCTGCAACACAGACCCTTGGCCATCCCCCCAGTCCTGGATGTTGTGGATGATGTTTTCCTTGAATCCAGCTTGACACCTGATGCCCTACCTCCTGCCCCCAGAAAACCAGAATGGTACTATGGAGTCTCTGACTCGCACAAATATCTTTTTAAAAATCCAACAGCTGACCCAGAGGTCATTTCTCAAGGTCCAAAAGGGGATTAAAGCAACCTCTGCTAAGAATCCCACACTCTCAGACAGGGATTCCTGAGTATTGGACAAATGGGGTAAAAAAGTATACACCTCGGCTACTCTTGCTGTCAGGGCACTAAACTGTCAGTTCCATATGCTGAAATTTCAGCAACCTAGTCTGGCACTCCTTAAACAAATGTCTTCCCTTCCTGCTTGGGCAGAATCTAAAGATTTACAAGACCTAATGCATTCTGTAAGCCAAATAACTAGACTCACTTTGCACTGTGGTTTTGACGCCCTAGAAGCTTCTTGCAGGGAAGCAGTCACCTGGATCTGTCATTAGAAGACCTGCATGGCTTAAGGCACAACCCTTGCCAGACCTTGTCAAATCTAAATTGTTGGAACCCCCTTGCACAAAGATACCTTATTTGGCACGAAGGCAGAAGAGGTCTTAAAAAAATATGGAAGAAAAAGAAAAATCTATGCAAAACAGTTTAGGATTTCTTAAAAGTCCAGCCCTCTAGGTTCAGCAGGCATTGTCCCTCCAAGCACTGGTCCTTTCCTGCTGTAAACCAGCCCAGCCTAGGCCCTGTGGAAACAGAGCCCCCAGACAGCAGCCCCAGGGAATGCAGAGATTTAAGCAGTAGACTACCTCCACTTCAAAACTAGGGAGTTCTAAGCCATCCCCTTATGGTAAGAACTTAAAATAACTCTCCTCCTCCTCCTGCCCCCTCTGCCCACCTTCACTTACCTCTAGGAGGAAAAAGTACCTGGGCCATCATAACCAAGGACCAATGGGTTCTGAACATTGTGTTTCAGGGATACAAATTTTCCTTCCATGCCCTTCCAACCCCAAAAGGGTTCCCAGATCTACCACCAAACCAGGGGCAGTGGCTCAAAAGCAAATCCTTTCCCTGCTGTCTATTGAGAGCAATAGAGGATGTTCCTGCAGAACAGATAGGCCAAGGCTACTATTCTAGACTTTTTCTGGTGCCCATAAAAGAGGGCACCTGGTGCCCCATCCTCAATCTCTCTATTCTAAACGCCTTCCTGGTGATCCCAAAATTCAAAATGCTCACCCTCCAGCAGCTGTTACCCATGCTCTTCAAGGATGCTTGGCTAGCCACCCTAGATCTAAAAGAGGCCTACCTCCACATTTCTATCAGGGGAATCATGCAGGAAATATCTCCGCTTCAGGGCAGGATCTCTACACTTTCAGTTCTCTGTGCTTCCCTTTCGCTTATCTACTGCTCCCAGAGTTTTTACAAAATCTCTGGCTCCGGCCATTGCCTTTTGGAGGCAAAGAAATATTCAGATTTACCCATACTTAGACGACTACCTTATTCAGGCAGACAGCCAGGAAAAGCTGCTGAAGCACCTGGCTTTTGTAAAGACACTGCTAACCTTCCTAGGATACACAATCGGCGAAAAGAAATCCAAGCAGGTTGCCACCCAAAGGATAATCTTCCTGGGAGCAAGTCTGGACACAGCATCCCAGATGGCATTCCTTACACCAGAGATGCAAATTTTCCTGACAACCTACTTCTCTCAACTAGTCACCAGGCCCCAGCTATCTGCAGGGAAGATCCTGCAAGCTGTGGGGTTCATGGCATCTTGCATACTACTCATTTCATGTGCCAGACTACACATGAGGAAACTTCAATGGTACCTAAAGAGCCTTTGGTATCAACACTCTCAAAACCTAGAAACTTCTACCTATAATTCCTTGCCTCAGAAAGGAATTTCTTTGGTGGGCAACAGCATGCTCCCACAAGAAGGAACTCCCCCACCCCCGCTGCAGAGACCCTCCCCACAGACGCATCAGATTACGCTTGGGTTGCACACCTGGACGGCAGGTGCATACAGAGCCAATGGAGCTGTCAGGAAATCCCTCTGCACATCAGTCAAAAAGAGATGATGGCTGTGCAGCATGCCTTGATAGCTTTCAAACCCCTGCTCTCTCCAGGGGTTCTCCTGATCAAAACAGACACCACCACTGTGATGTGGTACATCAACAAGCAGGGAGGGACTCACTCCTACCCTCTGTGCAGGCTACCCATGACCCTTTGGCTCACAACCTCTTCCATGCAACTGCACCTGTTAGTAAAATTCCTACCAGGCTCTCTCAACTCTCTGGCAGACCAATTAAGCAGAAACCTTCTGGACCAACATGAGTGGCAACTCAACAGAAGTACCTTCACCCTAATAACTCAAATGGGGAACCGTGAATGTCGACCTCTTTGCCTCCCACACCAACCATCAGCTCATAAAATTCTGCTCCAGGGAGCATCACTGCATGGCTTGGAAAGTGGATGCCCTGTCCTTCCCCTGCGTCAGTCTATTGGTCTGTGCCTTTCCTCCCCCTACCTCTCATCTCCAGGGTACTGCTCAAAATAAGGGAGAAAAAACCAAGGACCATTCTTATAGCTCCAGACTGGCCCCGACAACACTGGTACCCCTTGCTGTGCAGCCTGTCCCCGCTGCTTCCCTGGCATCTTCCTCAGATTCCAAACCTCCTGACTCCAGAGGGAAGGGGAATTCATGCATCCCAAATTGCAGACACTCAGTTTGGCAGCTTGGCTTATTCCCTAACCCCATACCAATCTGCCATTCTAAGTAAACAGGTTCTGGATGTTATCCATGAGGCCAGATGCCCTAGCACCAGAAAGTCTTATGCAGATAAATGGAAAAGGTTCTGCACCTGGATCCAGGCTAAGGGAGCCATTACGGCACAGCCCTCCATCCCTCTCTTCTTGGATTACTTAGCTGATCATCTACACAGTGGTCTCTTTCCTCTATAAAATTCATGCCTCTGCAATTTCTGCTCATTTTCCCACAGCCCCTTTTCTCACACCCTTTGATCAAACAGTTCCTCAGAGGGGCTAGCAACTTGAGGCCCCCAGAAGGGCACCAATGCCAATGTGGGACCTTAACTTTGTCTTGGAAAAGCTCACCCTGCCCACTTTCAAACCAGCTTCTTCTGCAGAGCTAAAATTTCTCTCCTGGAAGACTGCTTTCTTTCTAGCCATCACTTCAGCCAGAAGAGTTTCTGAGCTGCAGACACTCATGGCTGTGGAACCCTTCAACTTCCATGCAGACAGGGTATCTCGCAGAACTAACCCATCCTTCATGCACAAGGTGGTGTCCAGCATGGCTCTCAACCAATCCATTCATCTCTCCACCTTCTTTCCTAATCCTCAGAACAAGTGGGAAAAGATTCTTCACTCTCTAGATGTGCACAGACCGCTCAGATTCTGTCTGGACATGACTAAATCCTTCAGGAAGTCTGATCAATTGCTAATTAGCTTTGATACAGGGGCAGAAGGCAAAGCCATCTCCAAGCAAACCATTTCCAAATGGATCGCACACTGCATCCATTTCTGCTACAAATAGCATGGAAAGCCTCCCCCAAGGGGGTCAGGACACACTCCACCAGAGCAGTTTCCACTTCTGCAGCTTTCCTAAGAGGAGTCACCACCAGGGACATCCTTGAGGCTGCCACCTGCACATCTGTTCACACTTTTACCAAGCATTACCACCTGCCTCTCTCCCCCAAATCCAGGGCAGGGTTTGCCTCTGCAGTCTTGCAGGGCATCCTAGCCAGCCCCTAGTTTCCTTGACTGCTTCCACCCATTTTCTCAGCTTTGGGAATCTACCCAAATGTGATGACTGCAACAGTGAAACACGAAGAAGATAGTACAGTTGTGTACACTTACCATAAATGTAGATGTTAGAGTGTATTCACTGTTGCAGTTTCCCTCCCTCCATCCCCCTTTATTCTCTTTCTGTCCTTTAAAAGGGACATATTGGTATTTTCCACTGGTGGGGTTCTTCCACCAGAACCTGGCCTCTTACTTTGGGGGTTCCTGACAGGTTAGGGCAAGAAAAAAACGATGTAATGGCGTTGGCTGCCTTACTTTATACTACTGACGACCTGACGTCCGTCCTTAAGCGACAGCAACCAACACAGAAATACTAAGCCTCTGGTATTTGGGCCGGCTGAAGGCTACCCTGGCAGGGATAACCCAAATGTGATGACTGCAACAGTGAATACACTCTAACATCTACATTTATGGTAAGTGTACACAACTGTACTTTCTGTTTCCCTTATTTTCTCACTTCCTTGTTATGTCTTTCTCATAATTTTGTAAATATTTTTTATACATCATCTGATTTCTCTTTATTATTCTTTCTACTTCTAAATTTATTAAGTTCTACTTGTATACCAGCCCCTACCGTGTCCAGTTTTTATAAAATTATCTTGTTGTATAGTCTTTCTATATTTACTATCATTTTTTTCTTTTAAATTCTGCAGTTAATTGCTTTATCCCTTTTCTTTCATTATTATTTTACTGTCTTCCCTTTTTCTAGCCCATACTGTGGTATGATCTGTAAACTGTGCCATCTGTACTCCCCTGTAATTTATTTCACGTCTTCAGTGAACTATAAATAATTTTCAGTCATAAAATTCACCCTTTTATATGTCCACTCTTTTTTTCCCTATTTTTAAATCTCCGCATTTTAATTCTGTGAACATCTTAATGTCCTGTTATTTCCCTTTTTTCTCAGGTTGCACTTAAAATTTCTTACCATCATTACTGACATAGTAACAATTTTTTTTAATTTCTTCAAACAGACGTTTTCTGTGTGTCATATGCATAAGTCATTATTAACCTTGTACGTTTTATCACATATCCCTACCCTTTCTTATGCTACTGTTACATCATTCTTTATAAGAATTCATATTCAGGAACATCTCATTTCTCACCAGTCAAACAATATGCCTCCCAGTACAGCCTGTATTATTTTCCTTTTTTCTTCATTCCATCTGATATTTAGCAGTGAAACATATATTCATCTGTATTTTTTACACCATTCTACCAGCACCACATTTCTTGTATCGTTTCTAATGCTATTCACATTTAATGCTAAAATTACTTCTAGATCTCATTTTTATTCTCCATCTTTGCTTCCTTCTTTGAGTTAGCCCCACTACATAATAAACTATTTTACCATTCAAAGTTAGTTTTTGAAGTATGTTGAATTTTACCATTCTTAACATCCATTGTCACCCACATTTACCACCTCCCAATCTCTACATTTCTTTTATTACAACTATTTTGATCCATGTATTTTACTACATAGCGAAAGAAAAAAAATATTTACTCCAGCTCATCCAAATCTGAAGTCCTCAGTTGCATATGTTTCTGTTTATAGTTGTAGTCCCAAACTCTAATGTAGTCTTTCCATGGTGCTACTGTATACATTCAGTGTCCAAATGAATTAATGCTCTTATGACTTCTTGTGGCAAAACGATACCATCCATAATATTCTAACCATTGTAGAGCTTTTCTTCCCGGGCCTCCACTGAAAATGGATACCTCATGACCCAGTTGGACTTTTACAGTAAACAAATGCCAAATCAATTCACACTGCAACCCCTTTTCCTTTTTATTATTACAAGTGGTCATTTTCTCTGTGGCTTTTGGACAACTCCAAATGTTTTGTCCCTTTTCAGTTTTTTCTTCCACTTTTCTTGTTTTTCTTTATCTGCATAACTACAATTTTCTTGCAACAAAAAAAGTGTTGCAGAGGTAAACCCTGAAAACTGGCTACTCTACCAGCCAAGTTAATACATTGTTTTCCCTTTATCAGCTGTTGCTCATATTTCTAGTTTCTTCCTGCTGTAATATTCTCCCCACAATGTCACTTCATCTTGCTTCCTTTCCTTCCTTTGGCTCTGCATGGTTTATCAAATCTACCAGCATTGGTCTCTCCCATCCTCCACTTTCCAACTCTAATAACAATTTCATCTTCGCCTTCCTTCAGTACATTTTCTCCTGCTCCTCTCAAGCGCCACCTAGCAGCTCCAGAGTTAGCTTCACTTCCACTCCTTCAAAGAGTAGGGGTCCTTTATTATACACAGTGATTACAATATTTACATTTACATTATTCACACATTATACACTGTTTACAATTTACACTCTTCAGTAAGCATTTTTCCCTTGCTTACAAACACATTCAGTTTGACACCCACTTTTTTCCATCACCAAAGTCTTATTTTTCTCTCTGCCAGTATCCTTTTTCCATAAATTTTATTTCCTTCGTTCTTTGATTCCATATAGCCCAAGTTCTATAAAACATTTTTCTATCTGTTGTCTTCACAAATTTCCTTCTTTTATTTTCATAACCAAATTCCAACATATCCATATCTAATTGCATAGTCTTAAGAAAATGCAAAATATAGTTTTCTTCACCTCGTTTTCCCCACAATTTCTTTACACTTTTTTACATTTCAAAAAGACTTGTTCTTTTGTGTCAACTTCACCACAGTGATTACATATTCTTTCATCATTCTTTTTATATGGCATGTTCGCTTTTGGTGGCAATTTTCTTTGACTAAGCTTCGTAAAAAATGTCTGCATTCTGCATATTTTTACACAATTCTGTTCTTATTTTTAATATCTTTTTCTTTCCTCAGTTTTCTCCCATAGATATATACAATAATACTTATTCATTATATTTATATACCATATTTTACTTTTTTCTTCTACCGCTCATTTCCACTGTATAATTTTCCCTTGATATTTTTTCATTTCACCATTCATTGCCTTTCTCTTTTAAATTTGTCCACCATACACCATATTGTTTTGTATTTTCTGCCATTATTACACTTATTAGTGAACTATTTCCCTATCTGATCCACTTTAATATTTTGTCTAAATTCAAAATATTTTGTATAAATGCAATAATGCTGCATACACCACTGGATTTATCAGTCCCAATCCTCCTCCTTCAAACTCCTGTTTCTGTTGTATTCAGCCTGGAGCCCCATATAAACAAGAATGCAATTGGCAAAAGTTCTTTTTCATATTTTATAGGAATCATAAAAACATTTGCCAAATATGCCATTTTTTCTAAGAAAACAGAGTTTTAAGTATACTTCTTTTTTTTAATTTCTCCAAATCATTTGGGCTTCTAATACCATGACAAGAATGGACCCATTTCTAAGTCCAAGTATGATTAAAGTTCATGAAATTAGTATTGTTTCACTCTTTGATGTCAGAAGTGCTTTTCAAAGCACCTGCAACGTGCCCATTATTGACTCCTCCTGCAGTTCGTATGGAGTTGCATGTATTGGTAACATATCTAAATATGATTGTAGATTGTTCTTTATAAGACATGTTTCTCCTGTTGCTATTGGAACTGTCTGGGTGTCTTTTTTCCACATTGCTCTCACTTCTGCTTGCAAATCCTGATATTTTATAACTTTGTGTCTCTCTGTGAGACACTGTGTAGTCACTGGGTGTGGTGATTTCAATGATCAATGTTACTTTTGTCTTCCTTTCTTGGACCACTGTATCAGGTTTTCTAGCATCTGTCTTTTGAACTGTTGGTAATGGATGATACCATGTGATGCAGACTTCATTTTATATGATGCTTTGTGGCTCATGTTTCCAGTGGTTTTCAGCCACTTCAGTAGCATAATGCTTCCAGTGCAACAATCTTGCCACATTATACCTTTCAGAATAAAATCCTTCTGCCATTAGTATATCACAACCAGCAGCGAGGTGCGTCTCTTTCCAATTCAGTTTTACAAAAACCTCCATTTGCCTGTTTCTCCCACATGTTCAGTATGTGTGTAGCCCACTATTTTGGGCCGCCAATATTAACCTTTCGTCTTTTGGTTTGAATTCACCGCTTCTGAACCATTCCTGCTTTTGTTCCTGATAAACATGAGGTTCTTCAGAAGTTTTGCATACTTGAAACCATATTTATACATTTTCCACATTTCTTGCCATTTGTCTGGTCCTTCACCTTATATTCTTTCTTTTGTTTTTTGGCACATTCAGTTGCTGCCTGATTTTTATGTACTTCTGGTTTGATTTCCATTCCTGCTAGATTAAGCAGAGAAGTCATCTTAGATTTATTCTCCTCATGTTTCAAAACATTCACTACGTTTGGGTCTTGTGAGGCCAGCAGATGTATGTGTCGAGTCCTCCAATTACAGATCTATACATTTAATCAATTTCAAGGTGGCCCATCCCTCCTTCAGCATGGGGAATATGTACTCTTGGTATGCACTGATTTTTATTGATCATTGTGAGCATGAAGTATCCTTCTTGTTTTAATATCTAATCCATTCTGGGGCCAATCGATCACTCCAAAACCTGACCAAAAGGAAAAGCAAATTGGTTTATAGCTTGGATTTTGTTCCTAGATGCCGACTCTGTTTTCAGGATTAATTTAAGTATTTTAAAGTATTCCTTAGTAACTTTTGTTTGCATTTGTTCATGTTTTATTGCTGATCCTTCATCAATTCCCAAATATCTATACACTCCCTCTTGCTCAAGTTCTTTTATATTAATTCTTGTCCCAAACTGATGTTTTCCTGCTTTAAAGGTTGCTTTTGCACATTTATCAAGGCCAAATGACATTCTAATGTCATCTGAAAAAAGTTTTGACAATCTGCAGCTATGCTTTCAGTTCCTCATCTGATGAGCTATCCAGTTTTAAATCGTCGACAAAGATAAGTCTTTAGACTTTGCTTTGCAGGAGCCAAATTATAGCCATGGCCTAAGCGGTTAAGTAGGCAGCTTAATGGGTTAAGGGCAAGGCAGAATAGCAACGGTAACAGAGAGTCACCCTGGAATATCCCCCTTAAATTATTATCCCAGGGATAAAAATTTCGTCCTTTATCCTGGCTTAATTGCAAAGTGGTCTGCCAGTGCTGTTTCATGGTCACTGTAATGTAGTCTATCAGTGTAGGGTGTATCTTATACATTTTTAAGCACTTTTTTATCCATGAATGTGGGGTACTATCAAATGCTTTTTTGTAGTAAAGCCATAGCATACCTAGTCTTCCCCTTTTTACAGTTCTCTGCTATAACTTTATTTAACAGCAAATGATCCTTGTACCATACGATTTTCTTTTATTATCATTTTGTTCTACTGCCTTAACTGAGTTTTTTCTTCTATATGATTAAACTCTGTTGGCATAAATTCCCATATATAGTTTATACGTCGTCAGAAGGCAAGTTATTGGTCTACATTTTTTGGGATAGGTCGCAGGCTCACTCTTAAGTAGGAACATTGTTTTAGCTGTTAGCCAGGTTGGTGTCTGTTTGGGGTGCGTATATAAATAGTTCTTGCTCATTGCTAAATCTTCATGTAAAGATGTTCGTACTTTTAACCAAAAGTTAGGTACTGCATCTGGGCCTGGAGTTTTCCGATTAGGGAGTTTTCCAATTAGAGAGTTTTCTTAACTTTGTTTCAATCTTTCTGGTTGTTACTTCATCCCATTTCATATTTTGTACCTTTTAAACTTCTTATTCTTTCTTTTACTATTATCCATTTAGCATCTTTACGTTCCTCAGGATCTTCATAGATCCTATGGAACATAAAGGTGCTAAATAGGGTGGTGCAGCGGTTAGCATTGCCGCCTCACAGAAAGAGGTTCTCTGGTTCGATTCTCGGCTGGGGTGCCTTCTGTGTGGAGTCTGCATGTCCTCCCTGTGGTCGCGTGGGTTTCCTCCAGGTGCTCCGGTTTCCTCCCACATCCCAAAGACATGCAATGCAGTAGGTGAATTGGACACTCTAAATTGGCCCTAGGTGTGAGTGCGTGTGTGCCTTCTGTGGAAGGTTGGGCACCAGGCTGGCAACTCAACACCGTAAAACTGCACTGCCAATCATGAGCAGACAGATGATCCGCTGTGGCGACCCCTAACCGGGAAAAGCCAAAAGAAGAAGAGGAAGATGTTCCACAGGATCTTCATAGATACTTCTCCAAAATACAGCTGCTGCTTCTTTTTACTTTGTTTCCCAAACTTCTTAGGATCATCAGTAAATTGCTTATTTTGTACTTTTCCTTTATTTATCTGCGTATCTTCTAAGTGTTTCTGCCTGTGACTAAAATTGTTAGTTTATTTGCGATAGTGGATGATAAATCCTGGTCTGTTCTAATATTGTGCATTGGCTTTTATCGCATCTAACTTCCATACTATTTTGTTGATCTATTACCTCTTCTGTAGTCTTCTAACAGTGACAATTCTTGTCTTAATTGCTTTATATTTTTCTCTGTGATACTTCCATGATATTCGATTCTCACCTTCCTTTCCCTCACTACTCTGTGTTCTTGTGATAGAACTTTATCAGTTATTAGTTTAGCTGCACAGTAATATATCCGGTTTACTTCCGTTATAACACATGATTTTCTTTGGGCATTTCCTAATTACTGTGTTCATTTGTTTTATCAGACTTCTGACTTTGGGGGTTTTATTGACCTTCTGTAGTCTATTTCTTTCATTGCTCTTAATATATCTATCTATATCTGTTAAATCAAGCAACTCTTCTCTTAAGCTCATTTTTTACCAACTGAGGGCACATCCTTGTTTTACATTTTCTATGGAAATTCTATAGCCTCTTCCTGTGGCACCTTCTCTTCAATTTCATCCTGTGCTATCCATTGCTCTGTCATATGGGAACTCACTGGCCTGTCGCTCCTCAACATTGGCAGCATCAGAGTTTCCATAGTTTCCTGTTCCTTCCCTTGTGGTCTAGCTTCATCTGAACATTTATACTGGTTTCTTGCGGAGGGCTCCAAAATATCTTTATGGCACCTGACCAGTTCCTTCCTGTTCCAGTGGTTTCCTCTTAGTTTGGATATGCATTGCTCTATCATGTTGCAGTGCTTTCTGCATTAGATTTTCTACACTGAAGCCTTCACTTTGCAGGTGCTGCATTATCAATCTCCTTTTCTGCTTTACCTGTTTTGCTTCTTAATTTTTGTGTTGTAAAATTTTCCATATTTGGATTTCTTTGCCTGTACTTCTCTTCAAATATCGTTGGTGCTGCTTTTTTGTATTTTAGTTTTGCTTTCTCCTTTGCATAAATATTACACCATATTAAATATTTTTCTTTCCCATGTCCATATTTCTTCTTCAGATGTCTCCTGATCTTCCTGCTTCTCCTTACTTTGAGGACTCACTCCACCGTGCTGTAAAGTAATCTGTGTTGGACCTTCTGCACTCCATAAATTCAACTTCTGTTTTTTTAACTTCTACTTTACTGATTTTCTTTTCTGTGTTCCATCTTTGTGATATTATTCTTTATGGTAAAATTTTCCATATCTGCATGCCTTTGCCTATATTTCTCTTCAAATATTTTTGGGGCTGCCTTCCTTATATTGATTAATTTGGCTTTCTTCTTTGCATAAATATTGCACCATATCAAATCTCTTTCTTTCCCATGTCCATATTTCTTTTTTATACTTTTTCAAAAATGTCTAGGTTTTGTTTACATTTTCACACTTCCTCAGATGCTTTTTTCCAAACATATCAAAGCTTCTTGATCTATATACTGTTTTTCATATGTTGTATTAATGAATGCAAATTTTTATTTGAAGCTTGTGACAGTTTTTTTTTTCCTGTGGAAGTATTTTTCTTTCCTCTAATTTCTCTCAATCTTTTTGTTTATCCTGTATCTGGAAATTCTGGGCTTTTTGCATAATAGTAACAATGCATAATTTCTTTCTTATCCTCAACAGTCTACTCTATCGTCTTTATGGCTCTTCTTTGGCGTATCAGTTTTTGTGATTTTTGTGGACTGCTACTTCCTTCTACAGCAGGGGGGCCTTCCTCCCCCTGGGCCTCGCTTGGCCCCATTGTAGGAATGTTTTTGTATTCTGAGGATTCTACACTGACATTTTTTCCTGTCCTGGCACAAGTGCGCCTACCAGGATTGGGCATGTTTTTATCCTGGGTCTTGTGCACCCAGCTATCTTTTTTTTGTTCTTGGCTTACTTCTGTCCATGATATATGCTATTTAAATGCAGTCTATATATCGGTGTCACCTTGGTGAGATTTTGTGAAAATCTGGGTCCACCTCATGAAGGTACTCACCAAGACTTGAGGATGAATTCAATTTCAGCACTACTGCTTTCCTTTGCTTGCTGATTTTTCATCTCTCCATTAGCTTATTGTTTGTGTCTTTCGGCTTTTCCCAGTTAGGGGTTGCCACAGCAGAACTCCAGTCCGCTAATGATTGTCAGTAGATTTTTATGTGCTGGCTTGCCGGACCTAACGCACAACCTTCAACGAAGGAACACCCATTCATGCATGTCGACACACAGAAGACGCTCTAACTGAGAATCGAACGGGCAACGTCTGACTGAGGCGACAACGCTACCGCAGCACCACCACCGCAGTTCATCTCTCCATTAGCTTATATGTTCTCCAAAACAAGCAAATATTTCTTACAGCTCCTCCTTGCTTTATTTTTACCATATCATTTATGAATGTTATACCCAATAATGTTGTTTCCTTCACATTAAATTGGTTATACTTTATCTTATGTCCATTTAGTGTATTGATAGCGTCCTCCATCCATTTTTTTGTTTTTACCAATACTGTGTCATCTGCATATGTGAACATGACTGGTGTCTTGATGACTTCTAAAGTCTTCTATTCTGTTTGCTTTCAGAGATTTTTTTTGTAACTAGTACATTCATAACTAACGCAAGTAAAATATTACAAGACAGCTTTGCTGTATACCACTCTTTATGTTTATTTCCTGACTTAAACATCCATTCACTAACATTTTTTACTTTATTCTTATATGCTGTCAAAAAATCTTTTTAGTTTTTCCATTTAAAACCTCGTTTTATTTTATCAAATGCTTTATTTAAATCGCCTACGTTCTATATATAGTATCATGTACAGTTTCTTTAGCTATCATTCATAATTGCCGAGGTCCTTTTCCTTTCCTTCCAGATATTTTATCCTCCAGTACTTTTATTTTATTTTTAGCCTTATTTCTATTAGCTTTATAATATTTTATAATCTGAATTATTAATTTAGTGCTTTCCTCCAATTTCCTATCACCCCCCCCCTTTTTTTTTCCCTATAAATTTAATAGGCCCAATACATAGTTCTTGTCCAAAGCCGCCTTCCAACCATTTATTTAACACATGTAAAAAATCTTTCTTCTGCTAATCTAACATCTTTATACATATGATGTTCTATCCCATCTAGTCCAGTAACTGATATGATGTTCTATCCCATCTAGTCCAGTAGCTGATTTCTAAATTTATTCATTCGTAATGCATTAGTTTGTTCATTGTTTTTTCTAATTCCTTATCTTGTTCTGTCAATTTTTTTTAACATTCTACTTCTGTCTTTTCTTTATCTTAGTTCTTTTAAATGTTTTTTCTGTATACTTTTTCACCACATTCATAATTTCATGTTAATTTCTCACTTTTTCACCTTTTTCATTTCTTAGTATCACCATTTTATTATGTTTCACTGTACTATTCAAATATGGCACTACAGCTAGCTTTTTTTTCATTGCAAGTAATATCTTTGCTTGAATAGATAACTTTTTAAACTTGTCTTGGTTCAATATGTATATTTGTTTTTCTCTGTTAAATAATGATTTCTTATTACTTATCAATTCTTCCAAAGTGAATCTACGTATTTCTTTGTATTCTTTCCCTCTTGTCTTTTTAAGCTTTGCCATTCCAGATAACATTTTTACATTCATAAGTTGTCCACCATGTCATCCAGTTGTTATGAGAAGATCACGTGAGAATGAGAGATTTTTATATTTGTCTGACCATCTGCTTATCCTCCTTATCTAATTGGTAAAGGGATAAAAAGAATAAATTAACTATTTTTTTATATCTTTTTTCTTGAATTTCTAGCCTAACTGCTAAGTGATCAAAAAGTCCAGTACATTTTGTTCCTTATTGTATTGTTTTAATCTTTTAGATATAACAACGTAATCTATTTTTGCTTGAAATAAAATTTTCGTATGTCCATTGTTTATCATATCAGTTCAAATCACCTAACAATATTCTATCCATATGTACAGTTACATAATCTAATAATTTCTTAAACATATCCTCTCTTCTTTTCTTTGTCACATACAATTAATCTGTAAACTTGACATTTCCATCTCCTATCTACAATCTGTATTCTCTCCATTACAACTAATGTAGAATCCAAAGTTTTTACTGATTATTTATATACTATAGAATCTCCTCCATAATCTTTCTGCTTGTAATCTTGCTTCTTCTGATATAATTCATATATCTTCTAAAACAATCATATCCATATCTAATTTTACATGCCATTGTAGTCCAACTATTCATTTTATGTTCTTTGTACTATTAACGTACATTGCTAATATGCTTATTTCATTTTCCTTCTGTCCTTATATTCTCTATTCTCATGTGACTCTGTTCTGTACCCTTCCTTATTATTTTTACTCCTAAACCTAAGAATTTTATTTTTCTATCTTTTACTCTTTCCAATGGAATTTTTCTTCTTTTAATTACTCTCAGCTCTTCACTTATTTCTTGACATCCCTTCTTGCTTTTTTTTTCTCTTTATTCTTCTACTATATTATGTTCTTTTACCTCATTATTTTAATTCCTTATTTGTTTGCCATGCACTTTTCCCTGTTCTATTTCTTCCTCTTGTTCTATATCTTGGTCAGTTTCTTGTCTACCTTCCCCTCCCTTAATTTCCTCTATCCTTTCTTTAAATGATCTTTTTTTTATTTCAAAACACATTTTAGCATCATGGGCTATTTTGCCACATGTGTAACATTTTCTTTTATCATAGTTGCTAATTAAGTGATCACATTTTCCACAGGAAAAAAATGGTTGCACCAAAACAAAAGGACTGGATGACAAGTAGTAACAACAGTAATACTAATAATAAAAACCAAAAAACCCCCCCAAAAAACACACTAAAAGACTAATGGGTAGCAGAATGAAACAAAACTCATCTTGAGCGTCAGACTTCACTTTTGTCAAGAATGACTTCTTCAGAAAATATGGTTATTCTATAAATCAGAATATTTTAAGGATCTTCAAAAAGCAGCTCACCAATAGAAATGAGTTCCTATTTCACAATTAGAATTTAAAGCAACACATAAAATCAAAATGGTTAAAAATGCAATATTAGAAATAATACAGATAGTGGTAGCCGTAACCTTTGGTCTTATTGACCTTTAATCTTTTATCTTTAAAAAACGTATGTTTAATGTTTCATTTAATCCTAGAAACTTGTCTGGATTTTTACACTTTTTATAATTTATTCTTCTAGCACCATCCTCTCATGTCTAAGGAAACGTGTTGGTATAAGTAAAACAAAATGCTTTGGTAGCTAAATGAACTGCTGTAAGCAAACCGTCAAAGAAAAAAGCAACAGTGCAAACATCTCAAAACTTTAATAAGAGTATAAAATAACAAAGCTTTCAAGTCTCACAGGACTCTTCCTCAGTGTTAAAAACTGTAATCATGTAAACTGTATTCCCGTCAATATATACAGAATTTTAAATACAAGCCAGTGAGTAAAAATTCAAAATAAGTCACGTGTAAAAGCAATAATTGGCAATCCCTGGCAATAATTGGCATGGAATTATAAAGAAAAATATCCCACATGGACAATTTATTAGGGCATCCAGGATGACCACCTTAGTAAGTATAAGAAAAGGATTAAATATAATTTCTGTGTTAATACAAAGAGGTTACAATCGTGAATTCCTATGTAAAGTGGCAGAAGTTAGTATTGAGTGTTTTTGTTTAAGCCCATGTTGATTGCAAATACCACTACAACTTCTACTAATGTAAATAATGAGAATCTAATGAAACAATGAAACATTTGTGGCAAATCAGGAACCTGCATTCATGCTTGATATGTCTGATTGATTGTAAAGCTATCCGATATGTTATTAATAAAACCTGGAAGGTGTTAGAAGGAAACTTCGATATTTTCACAAGTATAGGAAAAGAACCAACATTTGTGTACAAAACTAATAACTGCTTTAAAAACATATCACAGTGAGACAACACAAGAGTAGTTATACCTTAAACAAAAAAAAAGGGATGTGTACCTGTGGAATATGCAAGGTATGCAAGTTTATTAATAGTAGCCCTTGCATTGCCTTGGGTCATTTAGATTACATGATAAAGATCACAGTTAAATACACCTGTAAATCCACAGGAGTATTCTATATAGAAATGTGTTCAGGGTGCCAAACATTTATGTAGGCCTGACCACTCGTAGTTTTAAGTGAGGAGCACCTCTAGCTATTGAAGTTAAAGATATTAATAATACCTTGTACAAACGTACTACTACCTGAGAGACCATTAAGAAATTTCTATTTTCTGTTGTACAACATTTTCTTTAGATGTGAAAGGAGGGTGCTATATGAATAAATTAGAAAATGTAGAAACTGAATGGCAAGTCAGACTTAATGCAGACAGGTTTAAACAAAACGGTAAACACAAAATGTTTTCTTAAAGATAAGACTAAAGGTCAGTAAGACCAAACATTAGGGCTACCACTAGCTGTACTATTTTAATATTGCATTTTTAACATGAATTTTGTTTTTAACATTTATAATAAAATGTTAGTTTTTGTATTGTGTTGTATTGCATTTTGATTGTTAAATGGGAATTAATTTCTATTGGTGAGCTGCTTTTTGAAAATTTATTTATTTACATTTGTTGACCAGGAGTGTCCGACTGGACGTAGGTCCTTTTTCAGCAGAGGCCCGGAGAGAAAAGCTCCACAGTTAAAATAAACAGACAGTGGTTACATTGGATTACATAGCGATTAACATTTTAACATAGCAATTAATTACAAACATGTTTATGGATGAAGAACATAGAACATCAGTAGACAACTAGAATCTTTATCTGCGAAGTACATAACAGACATTAACAAATGTTACAATAAGAAGTTCCTGCTGTATAATAAGTACTAGGCATATGAGCGTCTGAGCTTGCTATAATCAAGGTGGTTAGTGGGGTGGA
This sequence comes from Protopterus annectens, assembly GCF_019279795.1. Classification (NCBI taxonomy): domain Eukaryota; kingdom Metazoa; phylum Chordata; order Ceratodontiformes; family Protopteridae; genus Protopterus; species Protopterus annectens. The sequence continues at coordinate 721,751,866 of NC_056748.1, forward strand.
AAGAAAGGTAGTGGCTGATATTAGAGTGGGAGTTGCAAGGGCATAGCCAGCATGTTTTTAGGTGCGCTTTTAGTAAAGTTTTGAAGTGGGTGCATGATGGTACAGAGGTAATTGTGGGTGGGAGGGAGTTCCATGATTTGCTATGGCGCAAGAGAATAGTGCTTCACCAGCAGAGTTATTGGCTTGGCTTTAGTGATCTGCAAGTGATTTTTGTTGCTGGATCTTAGTGGTCTGGTTGTGCGAAATGGTTTGAGTAGATTCTGGAGAGATGGGACATTTATGGATGGTTTACTAGTTTGTGGGCGAGTGTTAGTTGATACCATTGAAGGAGGTGAGGGAGTTCAAGCCAGCCCAGTTCAGCAAGTGAGAGAAAATTCTTAAAATATTCTGATTTATAGAATGAGCATGTTTTCTGAAAGTCATCCTTGACAAAAGTGTATTAAAAAGTTTGATGCTCAAGAGCAGTTTTGTTTCTTTTTGCTACCCATTAGTGTTTTAGTGGTTTATTTTTTAGTTTTCATGTTTTTTATCCCCCAGTGTTTCACGATACCTTTATTCCACATTTATCATGCAAGAGTCTCTAATTTTACATTTTTAGTACAACATTACATTCCCAGCCAGAGTCATTAAACCTCTGTTAGCAGATATTTTTTTGTAATATCCATCACTTCTTTACACACACTCTTTAGATACTCGTGTCTTTCAGTTTCAGTACAAAACTGTCAATATTTTCTTTTTTGTTTCCCTATTAAATACTTGAAAAGATATACAAATTCCATGAAATGCAATTCTTTAGCTCATTTTGTTCCAAAAGCGTTTACATAAATTGACTAGATTCTACTATAATGTCACAATAGAAGTCTTTACTAATATGGATAAAAGCTCTTTACTCTTGTGAAGTACTGTTTGTGCCAAATATCATACCTGTCCAAACTTTCTTCTTTTTTTATTGCTAATTCTTACTAGGTACTTCTTACGCCTTTGTTCAAACTTCCTTTCTTCACTTCTTCCTCCTCATACTTTATCTGCGTACAACAACTTTTTCTTTACTGTCTCCATTTTCTTCTTCCTGCATTCTTTTCATAATATCAGCCTATGAAACTGCTGCTCCACTTTTCAGTTCACTCTGTACCATTGTCCTGCAATGTAACATCCCGCAATGCCCAACTGGAGGGTTGTAATAATACATCTACTTTGCAACACACTTTATTCTCCAAACAGTCTTTTCCGAAATAACATTTCAGAATCCTATAAATGTTCAGATACCTTCATTCTTTCCCTTGCATCTCCATCCATTTGCTATAACTGTGAAGCCTCAATTGCCTTCACCATCTCTGTTTCCTATGCTCCACATACTAACGAAGGCTTGACTGCTTTCTGACTAACTTCACTTTCTCCGTCTTCCACCACACAAACCTCCTGTACCCCGTGCTGTTGCAAGGACAGCAAATCCTTGGCCATGCCATCCTTCAGTCAGAATCCATTACACTGCCTGCTTCTCTGGGCTTCCACTGCACCCAGAATGGCAGCCGGAGGCTGTTTCATGAAACAGGTTCCCACTTGTGAACACAAATGAGTAGGGGACGTTCCTTTTATGCTCTTGCCAAATTTCCCCTAGTAGTATAAATACCACCTGATCAACAAAGGACAAGTAAAATTAAGAAAAAAAAAAGACTCCTTAAAGACAGACAAAATAATACTTTGCTTGAGAGGTAGTAGTAACCTATTCCTTAGGCTGAGAATACATTGAGTTAGGAACTTATCCCTCCGGCGAATGTCTTTTATCTTTTAGTGTAAATTTAGGTCCCTAGTGTAGGTGTTTGCAGAGCCATTGGTCTTACAAAGAAATAGGATGTCCATTAGGACTAGATCTTTCATGAGTCAAAAAGCAAAGCACAGCTCACTTTGAAGTGGCCAGTAGGATACTAATAGCAAGGAGGGCTGAGTTGTGCTAATCTAGTACAACAGTTTTACTGATCTAGGGCCTTTGATTTTTTTGGTTAAAAAGTTTGGACCTTTCCAGCTGGGCCATATGCTTGTATGTGTACTAGCAAAGGGGGCACTGTACTCAGTAATAGTAAGATAATCCCTTTGTATCTTGAAGATATTCATTTAGAAATTAACTGGAATGGCTAGAAGAATAGCCTGACTATGGTGGAAACATGATCGAATAAAAGAGTTGTCCACATAAAAACCCAGGTCTCTTATGACCATATCTCTTTGAAGAGTAGTATCCCTTCTAACATATGAGGTGGGATTACATTTTTTGCCTAACACTACCATACTGCTCACTTTTGCATTTATCTTTAGACCTTTTTTCAGTGCACCAGGCATTTGCATATTCTAACCCTTTTTGGAGCAGTTTACTATCCGTGTATGAGTGGGTAACTGTGCCCAGACTGCAATAGTCTGCTAATTTAGTCAACTGCACTTCCTAAATATTGGCTTGGATGTCTGCAAAATAAATGCCCAGCAGAACAGGACCCAGCATAGATCCCTGCAGTACCCAACTATTTACATGTTTACTTTTAGAGAGGGTTCAAGCAACTTTCACTACTTGGGATCTGATGGATAGCCAGTTTGCAGTCCAGATGACAGTTTAGGGAGTTGCATTATGTTGTATTTGTTTAACTTTTCAATACTGCCAACATGAAGAATAATGTCAAAAGCCTTGGCCAGGTCAAGGTAAGCAGACGCAGAGTGACTACTGTCAGAGACCTCAATACCTCTTCAAAATTTACTAGATATTGAAAGCAGGACACATTCTTCACAAAACCAACCTGAGCAGGTTCTAGATCAGTTGAGTTGCCTACGTCTACATGACAGAGTTCTGCTATTCCATGGTCTGGCATATAAGGTCGGTGAGGCCGATGGGCTTATAATTACCTGGGTCTGTAGTGGGGCCACTCTTGTGCAGAGTAGTCACATTGGCTGTTCTCCAGGAATCCAGGACCAGCCCTGTGGATAGACTGAGGGGTACAGTTTAAGCAGAGCCTTAGCTAGTACATACTTGGCACTGATAAGAATGCAGCCCAATGTGTCTCATGGTCCTATAGAAACATTGTTGGCCTTTGACAGGGTTTCTAAGACTTGTTCCAAGGTAATTATAGTAGAAACTAAATACATTTTCAGGGATAGTGGGTGGAGCATTGTGGATAGGTGGGGTAAACATAGCAGTATGTTTATCTGCTAATATATTGGCTGTATCATTGGAATAGGAATGTGTGATATTATGGATGAGCTCATTTGCATTGTTTAACAACATTCCTTTATTTCCTGATATAACTGAGAAGAATTGTTTCCTGTGATATCTGTATCTGTAGGCTTTACATTTTTGTAATAATAGTTAGTTTCTTGCTGGCATGTTTGTGTGGCCTTCAAGTAGGGGATTGGGATTTCATACAATTTATTGTTTTACTACTTTTGTTATGCAGGTTTATTAATATGGGAATTCTACCAGCAAAGTTTATTTCTGAATTTACCATTATATTTAGGGTGCACTGTTGTTGATATTTCTTTGCAGCTATTTAGATGCTGGAAAAAATTGGAGGTGAATGTGACTGCCTTCTCTGTTAGGACTGTTTGCAAGGGATTGTTGTGAACATTGCATAGGTCTTCTACGAGATGAAGCAGGTTTGCCCTGGAGAAGTTCCTAAACATGGTTTTATTTGGTGGTGAAGTGGTACCATTAAGCCTGCTAGAGTAGATAACTGATGTAACCAGGGATGACGAGATGAGATGTGTGGTGGGGTGCAGACGGGAATAGGTGTTAAGGACCACATCAAGGATATTGGAACCTTTAGTGGGTAGTTGTGCAATTTGCTCTAGTCCAATGGCATTAACAAAGTTTCTAAAATGTTGATCATATACATTTTAGAGGTGTAAGTGTGCCAGTCAATGCTTGGGTAATTGAAGTCCTCTAAGGGATTTGGTTTGATATTTAACTCATCGGAGGTATTGAGGTAATTTCTGTGATCTTTGGGGGACATTGCTGTAATATTTTAAGTTGTTAAAGATGATCTGGATCTGCAAAAGCTACAAGTTAGGATTGTGGGTTAAGTTGACTTGGTGACAAATGCAGATACCCCCCCACAATTACCCAAGAACCTGAAGGCATGATGAAACCCTGATCCATGAGTAATTGAAAGCCATTTTTTTGGTTACTAGACAGTGAAGCTTGCCGCTTCACAGCAAGAGGTTCTCTGGTTCGATCCTCTGCTGGGGTGTCTTCTGTGCAGAGTCTGCATGTCCTCCCTGTGGTCGTATGGGTTTCCTCCGGGTGCTGCGGTTTCCTCCCACATCCCAAAGACATGCTGTAAGTGGATTGGATACTCTAAATTGGCCCTAGTTGTGAGTGCATGTGTGTGCCTTCTGTGGAAGGTTGGGTGCCGGGCTGGCAACTCGACACCGTAAAACTCCACTGCTAATCATGAGCGGACAAGTGATCCACTGTGGCGACCCCTAACTGGGAAAAGCTGAAAGAAGACGACAGTATTGCATGTTTTGTTTAATGCAGTTTCTGCAAAGTAGCATTAATAGTGTTTACTGGTAACGCACTGTACATTAGATATTATAATACCCTTAACTAGATCATAAATGGCTTCTATACTCCAGTAGCCTTAAAACTGTATGGCATGTGGCAAGCAGTGAGTTTAACTTTTTAATTAGAACCTCTATACTCGTGTTATGTGAAGTTCAAGGTGGTGCTTGACCAAGCCCCTAACTATTTATTTAAATTCTAGAAATATGCATTACCATTTGTTATTCAGAGAATCGTTAGTGCAAGCCCCTGAGTAGAGAGACTTAGCGAGCAAAAATGTGTACTTGCATGTACTAAGTTTGAGACTGCTAGCTCTAAGATTATTCCCTTTTCTATGAGATGTGGTGATCTGAAGAGTTGGTTTATGTTTGTGGAGTATCTCCTACTGGAGAAAACAACTTGAAAAGCAATGTTTAACAATCCGTGTTCTGTTTGTTCATAGTTATTTTTTGTAATTCTGGGGTTTGCACTTATGTGCCTCAGAATTACAAAATGCAGCCATGCTTGTAGTTCATCTCTGCAGGTGCGGTCTTCCTGCCCATTGGTACTAATGCAAGTCCATTGGCTGTGCTAAAGCACATGACTTGTATTTTCTTAACGTTGATGGGCAGGCCTGATTGAGTGAACCTGCTATGTACTACATATGTATCCTGGGCGAAGCATGGTAGATAGTTGTTGGCATTATTATTGAATGTAGTATTATTGAAACAGATTAATCAGGTACCATTTTCATTTTTAATGCTTTATACACCAAGTCTAAGGTCATTAGAGCTGATGTATAAAGCATTAACCTAAGGCCACTGTCTGCTGTGGTGGTGCAGTGGACAATGTTGTCACCTCACAGCAAGAGGTTCTCCGGTTCAATTCTCAGCAGGAGCGCCTTCTGTGCGAAGTCTGTATGTCCTCCTTAGGGTCAAGTGAGTTTTAAAGACCTGCAGTAGGTGTCTGTGTGTGTGTACCTTCTGTGAAGGTTGGGCGCTGGACTGCAACTCCACACTGTAAAAACCCCAATGCCAATCAGTCTGCGGACCAGTGAGCCACTTTGGCGATCCCTAATGGGAGAAGCTGAAAGACATTGTTTTACACCAAGTCTAAGCTCACTCAACCTCTGAAGTTGTAACCTTGGAGTTAATGTAGTTAGACTTGTGGAGAGGGAAGCTGAGAGCAGATAGACTCGCTTCCCTACAAAAACATCTTTTGTGTTTTGTTTTGACAATATTGAATAGCCAGTGTGTTCTCAGTGATTTGGCACTCATCAGTAATATTGTCTAGAAGTCTTGGGATAGTTGTCAAGTGAGTGGCGGGAACGTCACATAGCCCTAACCTACAAGTATGAAAGTATTTTGATGGTAGAAAAGTAAAGTAATAATGTTAATAGAGTAAGCTGAATGTGGGAGACCAGAAATTCTATGTCCAATATAAATTTCTGTTTTGAGTGCCTTCCATGCAACTGTCGAATCACTGATTGGCAGTAAAATTTAAGCTATAGATATTCAGCTCCTGTGGAAACATGTAGTTGTACACTGAGTTATGAGATAAAGGCCTTTGTGAGATCAGTAAAGGTCACCAAAGTGATGCTGGCCATGTTCTGAAACTTGCCAGAAGAATTTACTTAAATCTGGAGTGTTCTGAAGTGTTTTGTATGTTCTGGTCCTCCCAAAAGCTGTGGTGTTCAGTATGTAGCAGCATATAGCTTTCATAGATTAGTTAATTTGAAATTGCCTCATCCAGAAAGTTTGAAAATAGGAAAAAAGAGTGGGGTCTGTCTATTTAAGTTCTCCTTTTAGGAGGTTTAGCTTTGGGTAGTGGGATAACTGTAGCTAACTTCTAAAGTTTAAGGAAGAACCAGAAGGCTATGGACAGATTAATTGTATAACTACTACAGAAATCCATGTGTACAAGTTGTATTTTTTTTATATACTGGTCAGAGATGATCTGAGTAAGCAAGTCTGGGCAAAAGAAGAGTGCAGGTGTTAACATGAATTTGTGATTATACCTATAGTTTATGGGCTGGCATTTTACAGATGTGAAGTCTGTTTGAAGAAGGGGTATAACCTGGTCCTGCAAGACACTGGAAACTGGTGGAATAGTCATCTTTATGCCTTTTCCTAGGCAATGACTACTTGTAAGCTCAAGCTCGTCCCCTTCCCATAAACCCCTGCTTGTGATAAAGACTCCAGATTGCTTTACTGTCATTGCAGTTACAACCTCTCCATACTCACTCAAGCCTTGACAAGGATATTATAAAGTCTATTAAGGCAGGTAAATATATCCTTTCTCTTTTTGTTTAATACACCTCATCAGTTAAGACATAGGCACACATGCATTAATATAAATGTATTTATTGACATTTGTTAACCGGATTAGTCCAGCTGAGCCAGAAGCCCATTTTCAGTGGAGACCCGAGGAGAAAAGCTCCAATACATGCCTTGATTAACGAATTCATTAAAAAGATGTCATAATACATAGTAGCTGTAGTGAAAAAATACATAAAAAGTGATGTTATGAACAAGACAAGCAAAGATTGGAGTAAATAATACGTCTGAGTTTGCAATTTACAAGAAGTAGGTGTAACTGAGAGAAAATATAGCATTGATTTACTTAAGGGAAAAAGCATCTAGGCTGTCAGCAGATTAAAAAGTAAGATTGTGTCATAGGTAATCAAGTTATGATTTGAGTCGTTAGTAATCCAAGGACAGTGTAGGAGGAGAATAGCCTAGTTAAAAGTGCAATTTGAGATTTTGTACTAGTATAGTGCAGTGGAATGAACCTCAGGTTTACATAGTGTGTAAATGCACAGTATATAGAGGGAAGATAGGATGTAAATATTGAGTAGAGAGAGTAAATCAGAGAGGAAAGGGTAAAAGGAAGAGATAGAAGTAATATATAGGCAGGATGGTAGACAGATGAGAGACTGGGTAGACAGTTGTGTGACATAAGGTTGGGAAGGGATGGGGGTTTTGAGTAGGATCCTAACATGGACAGATCCATGAATCTAGAAATAGTAGTTTTAGTTGCTTTTTAAAATGGTTACTGTTAGTGGTAGTTCTAATGTCAGTGGGTAGTCTATTCCAGGCTATGGAGACATTATGGTTATATAGAGATTTCCTTATGTTTTTGTTAGGCTTATGAATGGCTTGCAATTTTTGATTGGAGCTTCTGAGCAATCTGGAGGGGGTATAGAAAGAGACCAGTGATGAGAGGGAGGGCCATGCTCTGGGTTTATATAGGATGGAGTGAGCGATTTGGAGTTGTGCTAAAAGTAGTTGCTTGAGTTATTCAGGCCAATGGAGTTGTTTCAATGATATACAAAGGTGAGATCTGTAGGGTAGGCTAGTGGCAAGTTTGGTGATTTTTATTGTAGGTTTGCTCTAGTTGGGTGATTAAGGTGGTTTGAAGGTTTGTGGGAATGGGAGCAGCATAGAAAATGTCAGGTAGGAGGTAAGCTCTTGCTAGGGATATCTTAGTCTCTGGGGTAAGGTTTTTTTTGTTGCGATATAGTAGTCCCAATTTTTGATGGGTCTTTTTGGTCTGGTGGTCAAATTTTAAGCTGGTCATCTATAATGGTGCCAAGGCGTTTTGCAGTAGGATCAGCTGTGATAATAGTGTTATCAAGAGAGGGGATGGAGAAGATAGGTTTATGAATTGAGAGTGCATTAGGAAGAAAGAGTAAAAGTTTTGTTTTCTTAGGGTTTAGGGTAAGTTTGTTATCATTGAGCAATTTTTTGATCAAATTTAAGGTGTTTTGAGTATGGGAAAGGAGCTGAAATAAGTTATTTGAGGATGTGATAAGTGTAGAGTCATCGACATAATGGATGAGGTGAGTGGTTGCAGGCAGAATAAAGGTTGAATTAAATTAAAGATTGAATAGAAGGGGGGCCTAGGATGGAGCCCTGTGGATCCCCTGTATTTACAGGTAGGAAGGGGGAGCAAGAAGTAAGCAATCGGACAGATTGTAGTCTATTAGAGAGGTAGCTGCAGAACCATTGTACTGAGGAATGAGAGGTTAAGATCAGTCAGCTTTGAAAGAAGTTTAGTGTGGGATACTGTATCGAAAGCTTTGGATAGATTGAGGAAGACACATGATACAAGTTAGTTATTGTCTCTGGCTTGTGAAAGAGGAGAGCAGTAGCAGTACTGTGGTTGGGCCGGAAACAGTGTTGTGTGGGGGTTAAGTGGTTTTCCTGTATAAGGTTGTTAAGGAGTTGTGTGGACGCACTTTTCTAAAATTCGTAAAAGAGGAGATAGGATGGCAATTGGGCGGAAGTTAGAGGGGTCTGTGGAGTTGCCTCCTTTGTGCAGTGGTATGGTAAAGGACTTCTATATGTCAGGTACTGTGTTTTCTTGAATTGATCTATTAATAAGTAGAGATAGGAAAAGCAATGGAGTCAGCTGCTAGTTTGAGGAAGAGAGGGGGTAGTTTGTCAGCTGATATGGAACAAGGTTTAATTTTATGGAGAGGAGATTTGATATTGGAGGTGGAAACTTGTTTAAGGGAGAAAGAGGTCGTCTTACTTTTTGTAGAGTGGGGGGGGTAGAGAGGGGTGAACAGGTGTTTTGTTCAGGGTGAGTTAGTTTTTGGATGGTATCTATGAAGTAGTTATTGAGGAGGGTTGCTGTCTCAAGAGGTGAATTGTTTGGAAAGGGGTTTGGGTGGGAGGGGTTTCCGGGATGTAGAATTTTATTTATTGTGGACCAGAATTTTTTTAGGGTTGGAGAGGTGATTGGCTTAAGCTGAATTATAGAAGTTTTTCTTGTCTTGATGCACTCGTTTTTTAGTGAGGTTTCTAAGCTATTTGTAGCATTGTAGAAAGGCTGAGGATTTGGTTTTCTGCCAGGCTTTCCATATACTGTCTCTTTTGTGCATGAGGGAGCGTATTTCTCTAAATAACCAAGGTATATGGTTGGCTTTAATTCTAATTTTTCTTTGGGCGCAACTGAGTCCAAGATATTGAGGAAGGATTGGTTAAATGCAGCTATGGCTTCGCTAAGGGGGATGTGGTGAAGGAAGGACAATTTATAGATGCAAGAGTAGAGAGTCAGCAATGAAGGAAGATAGTTTACAGCAGTCCTTGTAGGAATGGGATTTAAGTATTGTGACAGGGTATCTTTGGATGTAAATGGGAAGGTGGTCACTGAGAGAGTCCGATAAGGTGTGGGGATTATGGTAGAGATTAGAGTTGTTTGGTGAGGTCCCAGTCTAGAATGGAAGTGGTACCAGTAGCTTTATTAATTCGGGTAGGGCATGTGATAAGTTGTTTGAAACCATGGAGATTAATAACTATGTTGGGGGGGGGGGTCAGACATGAGCTTAGAACAGTCTGTTGACATTCCCAGGAGGGATAGTTTCATAGGAGATGTCAGTCAGCCAGGAAAGTATGTTTTCTAAAAACAGGAATGTTATTTCCTGGTGGGATGTAAAGTGAGGCAATGACAAAGTTTTTGTGGGAGTTTAGGTGACAGTTTAATATTTATTAGTTCTGCAGGGTGAAAGCTTGGTAGTGGTGTTTGTAATGGGTAGAGATTAAGAAAGTCTGAATAGAGAATAGCGACCCCACCACCTTTTTTAGTTGGTCTATACAACCGAAAGATGTTGTAGCCTGGGGGAAGTATCTCATTGTTGGCTATGTGAGGTTTTAACCAGGTTTCTGTTACTGTTAGAATATGGGGAGTGTTGGGCTATCCATATATAAAACAACCCATATAAACTTTGTTTTCATTTAAATGCATTACATACATGTATTCTTTCTTTATAACAACCGTCATTCAGTCCAACGCTAAACTGCTAATTTCCTGCATTCGTTTAAATCTCACTCCTCCTCCTTTTTCTTCTTCTGGCTGTTCCATTATTAGTTGCCACAGAAGATAATCTCTTTCCATTTCTTTAGTAACACAAAGCAGTCTAAAACCAAAAAAATGCCAATGTCAGCGTATGTGACTGCTCACCCAAACGCCAAAGATGCACAGCTAGAAACTGATCTTTCTGAAATTGTTAAACAAACCAGGTCGGACGTTTGATGTAAAATCCACAAATTTATTACAATCTTCACGTTAAGCGCTTTCACCTACTAAGCTGTAGGCTTCATCAGAACAATTTGAAAAAGTTTTTTCTTTCGTTTAAATAATGTTACATTTTGGCGCCTTTTCACATAAATACTTTTACTTAAAGTGACATACACACAGTTCTTAAAAACAATTCTTTAAAAACACTACTAAGTACAATCAGATACTCCATTCATTCTAAGGATGTTGCTATGAAATAAATATAACCATATGCAATAATGACATTATAAATTCTACTCTATTGACAGTATTCCAAAATGCTTTTAACTGATATACTGTCATTAAGTCCTGGAGGGGTAGTGGCGTCCGTTAGAATCTGCCAGTAACATTCCCTATATAATAAATAGTTTTTTACATTACCCCCTCTCGGATTAAAATGGACTGTTTCTAAAATACCAAATTTAAATTGATGTTCAGTCCCTTTCTGCATCATATGTTTTGCCAAAGCATTCCTCTCATCACCATTCTTTATACTGTACAAGTGAGCATAAATTCTTTTCTTAAACTTTTGCTCGGTTTTGCCTATATAATAAGCAGTGCAAGTTGTACAATAAGCAAGGTACACCAGGAATTTACTGTCACAATTACCTTTTTTAAAAAATATTTTTGTACCATTGTAATTTGACAGTTTTTTAGCTTTTTCCGATGTTATGTAATTACACTGGCTACAATTGCCACAGCTGCTTGTGTATAACTTCCTGGTCCCACCTGCCGTGTTTTCTACTGCTATAGGTTTTTCTAACAAATTTTTCAAATTGGGTGCCATTTTATATACATATTTCGGTTTGGCCCCCAATATATCAACCATAGAATCATTTGTTAGTACTGTATACCAGTATTTGTTCAATGCATTAACCACCTTTGTACTGTAGGGACTAAATTCCACTATGCATGCTCTCCCTAAATCATTTCTGATCACCTTTCTATCAATAACACTGTCCGTCACTACATTGTTATTAATTCCTAATAATGGATATAAATCTGTTCCTCTCCTTAATTTTAGTTCATCTCTTATTTTCTCCATCATATTCCAGCTATATCCCCTTTCCTTAAATAGAGACATTATATAAGAAATTTCCTTGTTGACATCTTCCATTGATGATGTCATTCTCATAGCTCTGACACACTGGCCCTTGAATATGTTCATTTTTGTTCTTGTTGGGTGACAACTTTCGAAATCCAAATAAGAATTAGTAAATGTTTCTTTTCTGTATATTTGGGAATGAAAGCTGCCATCCTTCCTTGTTACCAGCGTGTCAAGATATGGTACCCCTGTGTCATTGCTAAAAAACGTAAATTTCAGGAAATTACTACTTTGATTTAAATATGCTACAAAGGCTTCAAAACTCTCCTGACTGCCTTCCCAAATTATGTAGATATCATCCAGAAAACGAGAGTAATATTTGATATTACTCATATATTCACTCTCTAAAATGTTGTTCCTTTCCCATTCTAACATAACTAGGTTAGCATATATGGGGGCACAAGCTGCCCCCATAGCAACTCCCCTAGTTTGTCTGTAGATTTTACCATTATTGTAGATGAAGTTGTTTGCTAACACAATCGACATTAATTCATACACTAATCGAACTCTGTCTCCTGTCAAATCACTATATTTGTGCACACTATTTAGAAAAGCTTCTAATCCCTCTTCTGTGGGTATACACGTGAACAGATCCACAACGTCCACAGTTGCAAAGATCAAATGGTCTGTTGTAAGTTTAGTTGGGTAATTCTTTAAAAATTCCCACGAATCTTTGACCATGTGCTGTACTTTCTTATATACATGTTTTAGTAGTGAATCCACCAATGTGCCCAACGGGAAGGTCTTAGACTTACTCCCCGACACTATTGGTCTAAATGGGGGATCCATCAAATTTTTGTGTATTTTTGGTATTCCTACCAACCTGGCCAGTGTGGGATGTTCAACTTTTATATATTTGTACATTTCATCAGTGATCAAGTTGTCCAACAAGAATTCTTCTATGTGGTATAATATATATATAATGTCTCTATTTAAGGAAAGGGGATATAGCTGGAATATGATGGAGAAAATAAGAGATGAACTAAAATTAAGGAGAGGAACAGATTTATATCCATTATTAGGAATTAATAACAATGTAGTGACGGACAGTGTTATTGATAGAAAGGTGATCAGAAATGATTTAGGGAGAGCATGCATAGTGGAATTTAGTCCCTACAGTACAAAGGTGGTTAATGCATTGAACAAATACTGGTATACAGTACTAACAAATGATTCTATGGTTGATATATTGGGGGCCAAACCGAAATATGTATATAAAATGGCACCCAATTTGAAAAATTTGTTAGAAAACCTATAGCAGTAGAAAACACGCAGGTGGGACCAGGAAGTTATACACAAGCAGCTGTGGCAATTGTAGCCAGTGTAATTACATAACATCGGAAAAAGCTAAAAAACTGTCAAATTACAATGGTACAAAAATATTTTTTAAAAAAGGTAATTGTGACAGTAAATTCCTGGTGTACCTTGCTTATTGTACAACTTGCACTGCTTATTATATAGGCAAAACCGAGCAAAAGTTTAAGAAAAGAATTTATGCTCACTTGTACAGTATAAAGAATGGTGATGAGAGGAATGCTTTGGCAAAACATGTGATGCAGAAAGGGACTGAACATCAATTTAAATTTGGTATTTTAGAAACAGTCCATTTTAATCCGAGAGGGGGTAATGTAAAAAACTATTTATTATATAGGGAATGTTACTGGCAGATTCTAACGGACGCCACTACCCCTCCAGGACTTAATGACAGTATATCAGTTAAAAGCATTTTGGAATACTGTCAATAGAGTAGAATTTATAATGTCATTATTGCATATGGTTATATTTATTTCATAGCAACATCCTTAGAATGAATGGAGTATCTGATTGTACTTAGTAGTGTTTTTAAAGAATTGTTTTTAAGAACTGTGTGTATGTCACTTTAAGTAAAAGTATTTATGTGAAAAGGCGCCAAAATGTAACATTATTTAAACGAAAGAAAAAACTTTTTCAAATTGATCTGATGAAGCCTACAGCTTAGTAGGTGAAAGCGCTTAACGTGAAGATTGTAATAAATTTGTGGATTTTACATCAAACGTCCGACCTGGTTTGTTTAACAATTTCAGAAAGATCAGTTTCTAGCTGTGCATCTTTGGCGTTTGGGTGAGCAGTCACATACGCTGACATTGGCATTTTTTCTTTCCATTTCTTCCTATCCTCTGCATCTTGCTCTGTCATGCCAAACACCTACATGTCCTCTCTTGCTGCATCCATAAACCTTATCTTAGGCCTTCCTCTTTTCCTCTTGCGTGGCTGCTCCATCCTTTGCATCCTTTTCCCAATATACCCAGCATCCCTCCTCAACACATGTCCAAAGCAGCGCAATCTCGTCTCTCTGGCTTTGTCTCCAAACCGTCCAATCTGAGCTGACCCTGTATTATACTCATTCCTAATCCTGTCCGTCCTCATCACACCCGGTGCAAATCATAGCATCTTTAACTCTGCCACCTCCAGCTCTGACTCCTGTCTTTTCGTCAGTGCCATAGTCTCCAACCAATGTAACCTAGATGGTCTCACTACCCTCTTGTAGACCTTCCCCTTCACTCTTACTGGTACCAGTCTATCGCAGATCACTCCTGACACTGTTCTCCATCCTGCCTATACTCTCCACCTCTCCTCCACACACTCCCATTACTCTGAATTGTTGATCCCAAGTATTTAAACTCCACCAGCTTTGCCATCTCTACTCCCCTGCATCCTCACCATTCCTCTAGCGTCCCTCTCATTCACACACGTATATTCTGTCTTAATCCTGATGACCTTCATTCCTCTCCTCTCCAGAGCATATCTCCACCTCTCCAGGATCTCCTCAATCTGTTCTCTACTCTCACTACAGATCACAATGTAATCTGCAAACATTAGTCCATGGGGACTCCTGTCTGATCCAGTCTGTCAATCTGTCCATCACCATTGCAAATAAGAAAGGGCTCAGGGCTGATCCTTGATGTAATCCCACCTCCACCATGAATACATCCGTCACTCCTACCGCAGACCTCACCACTGTCTCAATACCCTTGTACATATCCTGTACCACTCTTACATACTTGCCTGCTACTCCTGACTTCCTCATACAGTACCACAACCTTTCTCTAGGCACCCTGTCATATGCTTTCTCTAAGTCTGCAAAGACGCAATGCATCTCCTTCTGACCTTCTCTATACTTCTCTATCAACACCCTTAGAGCAAACATCGTACCTATAATGCTCTTTCCCAGAAGGAAATCATACTGTTGCTCACTAATCATCACCTCCCTTCTTAACCTAGCTTCCATTATTCTTTCCCATAACTTCATGCTGTGACAGATCAGTTTTATCCCTCTGCAGTTACTACAGCTGTGCACGTCTTTCTTATTCTTTAAAAATCAGTAACAAAACACTTCTCCACTCCTCAGTTATCCACTTACTTTCCAAGATTTCTTTAAACAATCTGGTTCCACTGCTCTCTCCTAAACACATCCATGCTTCCACAGGTATGTGTTCTGGATCACCAGCCTTTCCATTCTTCATCCTGTTCATAACTATCTTTACTTCCTCCTTGCTAATCCATTGCACTTCTGATCCCACATCATCCAACCTTCTCTCTGTCTCTCTCATTCTCTTCATTCATCAGCCCCTCAGAGTACTCTTTCTGTCTGCTCAATGCACTCCCCTCACCTGTGAGTATGTTTCTCTCTCTATCATTTTTCACTCTCACCTGCTGCACATCTTTCTCAGCTCAGCCTCTGTCTAGCCAGTCTGTATAGGTCCTTTTTCTCCCTCCTTAGTGTCCAGCCTTTCATACAACTCTCCACACGCCTTATCCTTTGCCACCTCTCTTTGCTATATGCCTAATCTCCTTGTACTCCTGTCTACTTTCTTCAGGTCTCTGACAGCTCCATTTCTTCTTCACCAACCTCTCTCTCTGTACTCTCATGTACTTCTCATTCCACCACCAGGTCTCCTTGTCCTCCTTCCTCTGTCCAGATGTCACACCAAGCTCCTTTCTAGCTCTATATATAACCAAAAATACACCGAGGTACCACACAATGGCTCCTTTATTACACAAAAAATAAGAACAGTGGTGGGCGTTTTCGCAAAACTAATTGCTTCATCAGACAAGAAAATAAAACACTCCATTGCTTATATACAGATGGAACCATTGACTCAATCACTGATGTCATAGGTCAATTAAGGCATTAAAGCTATATAAAACTTATAAATGTATAGATGTAGAAAAGGCTACATATAGAGAAAACTGCATATAAAAGACACATATAAAAAACTGCATGTAAATGCATATAAAAACTGCATACAAAAACTATATACAAAACTGTTGGTAAAAGACCTAAGTTATGTGCATAGATATAAACTCCATAAATACTGTAGCTATGAAAAAATAAAAGGATAAAAATCTAGATCTAGTTAGATATCTACAATATGTATGTATAACTAAAAGTAGTCTGTCTCTAAAATATGAAAAAATAAGGTGTAATGGGTGTATGAGGTGCCTAAAATTAAACATGTTTGAGGCGTCTTGCTTTCAAGAAAGGAACCGAGGAAGTAGAGCCATTAGGGCCTGGATATTTATCTGCATTCAATTTAATGATCCTTCTCTGTTCACAGCTTTCAGTAAAATTTTCTATATCCCCTCCTCTAATGTTTTTGTGTATGCGCTATAGCACAAAAAACTTAAAAGAATGTGAATTATCTGTATTAATATGCTGGGCGAGTGCATTAGTGGGTTTCTTATTTTTGACATCACGAAGATGTTCTAGAATTCTGTCTTAAGAAATCTGTTCATTTTACCTACATAAAACACCAGACATTTCTGACAAAAATAATAATAGACAACATCAGTGCTCTTGCAATCGGCATAAGCATTAAGCTGCAACTGAAAATGCTTGGTGGGGTGGACATAGGTATTTACACTGTAAATATAGGGACAGGCACTGCATGGCCTGCAAGGAAAAGTGCCCTGACGTGAAGGGATGGCTTTCTTAGGCACATCCTTGTTACATAACTGCTTCTTGAGTGACATATTGTTCTTGAAACTGAATAGTGGATCTTTACAGGTAATAACCTGCAACTGTGGTACCTCTTGTAATGAGTGCCAATGTTTCTTAATTACGTCAACATATTGGTTGACATCACTCGGAAACTGTAACACTACTCTAAATTCATTATGTGGCCTAGAGTTTGTTAGATGGATTATTACATGGAACTACCTCTTTGTTGTTAAAATAAGGTCTACATTTAGTTGATCTCGTATGCCATGCATCAGATATAGTTTTATCAATTTCATCAGGTTGGTATCCTCTAGCTATAAACTCAAATTTTAAATTATTTAATGCTAGTAATGCATCCTCATCATCATCATGTAATCTTAATGTCCTATAAACTTGCCCTTTTAATACATTTCTCAGGATGTGCCTGGGATGCATACTAGTTTTGTGTAGGTATGTGTTCTTTCTGGTTGGTTTGTGGAAGATGCTACTCTTGAAGCAGTTAAATTCAGCTTTAGCTAGATGTACATAAAGAAAATCAATCTCAGCTGCAGATAGCAGGTATGTGAATTTAAAAAAAAAATTGGTGGTGGTATGCAGATAATCCAACAAAAAGGATGCAAAATCTAAACCATTGCCATTCCATAAAATAAAAACATCATCCACAAAACGTACATACCATAACACTTGATGTAAGAAAGGATTCAAACCGGAAAGTATATGTGTTTCTTCCCAGCAGACTAGCGCAAGGTTGGTGTAGCTATTTGCACAAGGAGTGCCCATAGCCACGCCAACCTGTTGCAGGAAAAATTTCTCTTGAAACATAACAACATTATTCTCTAATATAATTTCTAATTTCCAAGAGACTGCATATAAGTTGTATTTTACTATTTGAAAAACATCTATTTGTTGACAGGAAATTTCTAACCATTTCAATACCCCAAGTATTAGGGATACTGGTAATTAATGACTCAATGTCCATTGTAACCAATACAAAATCAATGTCATTGGTAATAGTGTCCATCCTGTTATGTAACCTTTTCAAGGAACATTTTAGTATCTCTTAGAATAGTATGACAATTCTCTAATAATCCATGTATTGTACCTTCAACAAAGATGGATAAGGGCTCGGTGCACCACCCAGCCCCTGACACTATGGGACGCATTGGTGGTGAAACCAGGTCTTTATGTACCTTGGGTAAACCATAAATTCTAGGTATAGCGGGTTTGAGAACATTAAAATACTTAAATAATGGTTTGTCTATCAATCCAGTAATAAGAAGATCAAACATAAGAAATGACACTTTATCAATAATAGCATTAACCATAATTTTAGAGACTGATTTATAAGTTTCATTAAGTAAAAGTGTATACATTTGTTGTAGATACAATTGTTTATCTAATAAAACAATGCCTCCTCCTTTATCAGCCTGTTTAATAACTAATGACTGCAAATTCTTTAACTCTTGTAAGGCTCTTTGTTCGTTAGGAGTGAGATTACTAAAGTAATAGTCACTAGAATCATGCTCACCTATGTCCCTGAAAGATAGTTCACAGATATCTAAAAACTTTTGAACACCTGGTGGGGTATTCCGGATAAAACTACTAGGCTATCTGTATACATTAGTCCTTGTTCCTGACTCATTAGGAAACATAGATTTCAATGATAAATTTCTGCCTAGTAGCTTTAAGTCTCTAATCATTTCTGTTACATTGGCTTTTTTTGCTGGTATAAAGGACAAACCTTTGTTTAATAAATTAATTTGGTCAGTATTAAGTTCAAAGGAAGAAATGTTTATGACCAAACCTGTATCTAAGTTCTTCTCCTTTTGGGTGTTTGGCCTTCTCCCTCTTGCTGATCAGCCTGGCTGTCCTCTGTATTGCTGGTTCTTTGTAAAAGTCTTGTAGGGCAAAGCTGCTTTCAGAGAGAAATCTCCTTTCTTCAAATAGTCTAAAAAAAACGCTGTCAGTATTTTTTCCTGCTGGTCTCTCAGCACTGGCAGTTATAGAAGGATTTAATGGGATTTAATGGGACTAGCGATGTAGTCGAGGGTGCTGTAGAACAACTTCTCTTAGTAATAGCCCCAGTTTCAGTTGAAATAACCTTAGAACCATTTGGTTTATTAGTCAGAGTAGGAGAGATGGGCATAAATGTGCCAGCGTTGTGAACTCTTATTGTATCAGCAACTTCTGTAACTGAAAAACCAGAAGTGCTGTTTTTAGCAGTTTCCTGTTGGGCGTGTTCATTTGAACTAGTAGAATGTTCAGTTAAAGAAACTGTGCATATTTTTAGCCACATTAGAAACTGCAGTTTGTCTATTTACCTGTTCCTTTGGCCACGAAAATACATTATTGGCTGCAAAGTCCCATTTATCCCTGTTCAGTTTGGATAACTTTGTTGCTTGTAATTTTGTCTCATATATTAGAATGTTTTCTTGTAGTTCATTCATTTTAAGAAAGGTAAAATCATTGGAGAAATTTTCATTAATTCTTGATTCCAAAGCAATTATTTCAGTCTTAAACTTAAGTTCTAAGGGAGAAAAAAATTCAAGCAGTAATTCCATGTACTTAGCACTGAATTGTAGGTTCAGTTCCTGCCACTTACGTAAAAGGACCGGATAGGTATTTCCATAGGTAGGCATATTTAGCACTCTCAGGCCTCTGGGGATGATTTTGAATTCCAGGGAGGCTTGCAGGTGCAAGCGCTGCCATTGCAGTCTCTTGTATTTATACTTAAGATTCTCTAAGTTCTTGTAATGTGAAAAAAATTCCGGTAGATTTTGAGTGCCATTTGCATCCTGTTGAAAAGCCTGAGTCCACATTTAAAAGTGGATTAATTGGTACTTCTGGGATCCTCAGAAAACGTTGGTGATGACCATCAAGGGGCATCTCAGCAGGTATATCCTCCATCGACGCGTGTGTCCTTGTGCCGAATAAAAGAATAAATATGTATAAAAAGAGAAACGGCTTCAGGTAAAACCCAGGTGTACAAAACCAGAACTATATATAACCAAAAATACGCCGAGGTACCACACAATAGCGTCTTTATTACACAAAAAATAAGAACAGTGGTGAGCGCTTTCGCAAAACTAATTGTTTCATCAGCCAAGAAAATAAAACACTTCATTGCTTATATACAGATGGAACCATTGACTCAATCACTGGTGTCATAGGTCAATTAAGGCATTAAAGCTATATAAAACTTATAAATGTATAGATGTAGAAAAGGCTACATAGAGAGAAAACTGCATATAAAAGACACGTATAAAAAACTGCATGTAAATGCATATAAAAACTGCATACAAAAACTATACACAAAACTGTTGGTAAAAGACCTAAGTAATGTGCATAGATATAAACTCCATAAATACTGTAGCTATGAAAAAAATAAAAGGATAAAAATCTAGATCTAGTTACAATATGTATGTATAACTAAAAGTAGTCTATGTCTCTAAAATATGAAAAAATAAGGTGTAATGGGTGTATGAGGTGCCTAAAATTAAACATGTTTGAGGTGTCTTGCTTTCAAGAAAGGAACCAAGGAAGTAGAGCCATTAAGGCCTGGATATTTATCTGCATTCAATTTAATGATCCATCTCTGTTCACAGCTTTCAGTAAAATTTCCTATATCCCCTCCTCTAATGTTCGGTAACTCTTCACTGCTACCCAGTACCTGTCTTAACTCTTCCCTGAACTCTACCTCACAATCCTCCGTTTTCAACTTCCACCATTCTTCCTCTCTATTCCCTTCACCAACATGCCCATTGAAATCTGCTCCAATCACCACTGTCTCACCCCTGGATACACTCACCACTACTTCATCCAGCTCACTCCAAAATAATTTTTTCTCATCCGTCGCGCACCCAACTTGTGGAGCATATGCACCAGCAACATTCATCATTACACCATCAGTTTCCAGCTTCATAAACATCACTCTGTCAGACACACTTTTTTTTTTTTTTTTTTTTTAACCTCCAAAACCCTCTTGGCATACTGTTTTTAGGATAACCCCTACCTCTGTGCACCGTAATGGAACAATTTGAACCTGCCTTCGATACACCTGGCCTTACTCCCCTTCCATCTGGTCTCTTACATGCACAATATATCAACCTTCCTTCTCTCCAGTAGATCAGTTAGTTTTCTCTCTCTCTGTCATACTGCCAACATTCAAAGTTCTACCCTCGCTGCCACACTCCTAATCTTCCTCCTATCTTTCCTGCCTTTGGGCATGCCTTCCCTCTCTCTCTCCTTCAGCCTACAACTTAAATCTCATTCCTACTGAGCATTATTCTGCATGTATTGTTCCCAAAAATTCCATGTATTTCTATGCAATTTGCCCCTTCCCTTTTCTAAAGATCCCACTTCTTTTGTCTTTTTTATAATGTTCAGTACTTCAAATACAGTTGGTTTAAATTTTCATTTCTTTTTTTCTAGTATTTTTTTTTTCTTCAGCCAAAAAAGTTTAACTTGATAAGGCCTTTCAATGTCGAGGCAATTCAGATCCTGAATTACGGCCATTCACTTCCCAATATTTCTAACAGAGTATTCTCTAGAGAATTTTTTTAATATACCACCATGCCCATTGTCTTTGGGAGATGGAGCTGATGAAAGCACTTCTTTCAGTCAGATCAGTGTTCTTCACTACAGTGGCTCCCAAAGCCCTTTCACTTACGAAGTTTCAGTACCTGACTTGGTCCCTAATCTTTCTCCTGTTTCCTGTGATTATTTGTGTAAGTGTTGTTGGCTGTTAATACTATTAATATCTACTTTTCAGAAAATAAATATCTACTGTGAACACATTTCCC
Organism: Protopterus annectens; assembly: GCF_019279795.1. Taxonomy (NCBI): domain Eukaryota; kingdom Metazoa; phylum Chordata; order Ceratodontiformes; family Protopteridae; genus Protopterus; species Protopterus annectens. The sequence goes on from NC_056748.1 coordinate 721,773,336, forward strand.
ATTAGGGCAGAATGGATGTTCAGATTTTGGGCTGATGCTGTCAAGCCAGATGTAACTGTATAATTTTCAACCCTGAAAAGAAACCTTATTTTTCACTTGCTAGTTGTTCATCCCTCAGACTGGGGAAATTGGGCTGTGGATTGGGAAAAGTATGTGCTTGTATTCTTCTCATTATCTTTGCGGGTGTTAAACTGTTTGTCTCTCGTAAATGCTGTGCATCATGGTGTCACTCTAGCAAATTGTACAGCATTCTCTAATGGGGCTGTCTAACACTGATATTTATATTCATTTCTTATTTAGGTTGAGATGGGAAGACCCAGGTTTACATTGCCTCCACATTTGGCATGCTGATGATACGAGTGATATAGGATACATCAGATGAGTCTCCTAGAGGTAGCAGGATGCATAGCAATTACCAGTAGTCCTAGCTCACTGAAGGGGATGCCTAATGGAAACCTTATACGTTTCTTTATTTTATTTGTTATTAGTTGTTTGAATAGAAATACAAGGCCCGGGCTTCAACTTCCACTTCCTCCTTGGTTAGGATCCAGATAGTCCTAGTAGTATATGATGCAGCAGACAGGTCTTGTAGAGTAGCAGGTCCTGCATAACGATACACTGGTAGTCCTCATTCTGCCTCATCCATTTACAGTTAATACTGGGACGACCTTTATGGACTTGCCATCCAAAGAGACCCTGCTGATTTTGTTGCACCTGTGGAGAAAATGAGGCAAACCATACTGCTGTGGGGATGAAGTATCACCCAATCCATAAGATTTCAGAAAGATGCAGAGGAGTCGGAGAAGACAGTGGTTTAGCTGAAACCAAGGCTCTCTTGGGTCCTGGCATAGTTCTTTTGCTGGATCCCTTGTAAGGGTATTGACCCAAAAGCCAAGGTTGTTCGATTAGGGCAATCCATGGACAGCCCAAGGATGAAGCAGCAATTCTGATTCCCACCACAGCCTTTCTTGAGTGGAGGTTGTTAAATGGGCATGTTCCTTCTACACACCACTTAGTTTAATACCACTACTGATGCATGGATACAGGATGTGGAATCCAAAGGCTATCTTATTAAATGTTTTCCCATTTCTCCTGCCTTGTCTTTTGTTTTGACAGCTGTCCCATCTCAACAGAAAACATGGCAAAGAAGCAAGTATGAATGAATGATCAGTTAAAGAATCATCCAGGAGGTCCCACAAGACCAGCAAGGACAGCGATTGTTTTTTTTTTTCCCTCCAGATTCTTTGTAGAATCTAAAACCCATGTTGGACTTTAGTGGAATGAACAGTTTTATCACTAGAAAGCCCTTTTGTATGGCTACCATTCACTGTCTTCCCAGAAAGCCTTTTTGTATGGCTACCCTTCACGGTCTCTTCCTGGTAATGTCCTGATGATACTGGTTGAGCTGTTTAGACCTTCAGGATGCTTAAATGCAGATGAGACTTTGGGAGTGATGGAGAAGATTTGTATATGCTTTTTAGTAGAATGTGTTCATTACCAATTCAGGACTGTCCCATTCAGCTTCACTTCCTCCCCAAGAGTATTAATGAAATGCATTTCAGTAATGGCCGTGCACCTTTGTCAAGAAGAGACAGCTGTTTCCTAATCTACACAAATGGCTACCGGTGGTTGACAGCCAAGACTGTCTTTTATATACCACAGTAAGTCTTTGTTCCACATAGTTTAATATTTGTGGGTCATTATATCCTTTTGCAAAGGGCTACCTAATTCCATTTCCAGCCTTGACTTTCGTAGCTCATTTCTTTGATACAAAAACATGTCCGACACCTTTACCTATACAGAGATAAGTTCTATGTGAAGTTGTTCGATCTCGCCATTTGTTCTTGCACAGAGGTTCGGAGCCGAACCCTCGGCTCAGAGTCTGCCACATTCCAAGCTCTGCGTCTTAAGAGAAACTTGAGGCACAGTCCCTATCCCATGATCCCCTGCTGCTAACCCTCAGATCTAGTTTGCCGCTGCAACAGGTCTCATCGAGTGAGAGCTCGGGCCAGTATACTCTATATTTTTTCTAATATATACATATATTTAGCTAAATTCTTAGATTGTTGAAATTTTTTATTGGATAGCATAGTTAGTATAGTATAGTTGTGTGTGTGTTTTAATTACCGTTGGCTTGTTTGGGAGTGGCTGCCCCTAGACCATAGGCCATTTTCCCTTTTTTCTGTCAGGGCTGTGGCAGAAACTGTTACTGATAATTCCCTAGTTAATCGATAGTTTCTGTACTAGTTGTGTGTTTTCTTAGTGACGGTACATTTTATATATTTCTCTTACTTCTATAAATACATATAGATATATCTAGCCTAATAGTCTTAGACTACTGTTATTATTATTAGGATTAGTGTGATGTGCTTTTTACATATACAGTTGCATTTGCTTTTCTTTGAGAAAAAATGTCAAAAAAAGCCAAATCTGGCTTTAAACGTTGCCAATGTGGACAGAAAATGTCCATTACTGACAACCATGTTACCTGCGTATACTGTCTGGGTCCTCTCCATCTTCAAGAGGATTGTTCCACCTGCCACTCGTTTAGTGGCAGAGTGATGGAGAGACTCAGGAAACTGATTGAGAGAGGTCTCCTGAAGCCGGAGTTTCAGGAGACATTGGACAAGGCAGACCAGTTATCGAAGTCTTCGAAGGGGTCGAAGTCTTCAAAGGTATCGGGGCCCAGGTCGTCGGCTCAGAGTACCTCATCTAAGATTCAGTTGCTGGCTCCACAGACCTTGGAGCCGAGTACCGAGATACTGCCTCGAGTCGAGGTCCAAGTCTTGGAGCCAGTATCAGAGGTGTACCCCCTTCATCGATCCTTCGCTCGATGACATCTTCGGCCCCTTTGACCCGTTCCTCCAGATTGTCTGACACCGATGTGGATTGAGTTGTGCAGAAACTGATGGAGAACACGGCCTTATCCAAACTGATTGCGGTTTCGGCCCAGTTGGTTTCGAAGCTTGAGACCATTCCTGTCCCATCTCTTGATCCTCCTTCGAGATCAGTCAAGTCATCGGAGCTGGGAGTCGAGGATCTGATGATTGTTGATGCACCGGGGCCGAAGCCTTCTTTAGTGCTTTCGGCTCCACTGACCTCAACACCCTCGGTACCCTTCGAGGGGTCTCGGAGCCGACAATCTCTCCGGTTCTGGGGGGGGGGAGTCTAACCGAACTTTCAGTTCCGACTCTTCCCCTCGGCGCAGATTAGTTCGGCTCCGTCCTCTGGATCAGAGCCCGTGGTTCCAGGCCCGGGGAGGTCACAGTCTTCTTTGGAACTGGTGGAGCCCTCTGCCCGGGGCTCCGGTGCTTTCGAGGCCATGAGGAAGGTCTTGTCTGGTAAGACTTGCACATCATCAGACTTTTCTTCTCCCTCCCCAAAGGGTCCATGTTCTGTCTCTGCACCACTGATCCCAGCCAAGCGTAGAGACCAAAGGCCTCAGTCAACCCCGGAGGGTGAATCCTGCTCCTCGGAAGCTTCACCAGATGCCCCCTCTGATGATGTCCCGAGGAAGAGGTTGTGCAAGAGGAGGCACATTGATTCCCCACAGGAATCTCTGACATCGGATACAGACTTGGATGAGTCAGAGGGGTCCCCACGGTCCTCCTCGGAGGATGTCTCGTTTGCCGACATCCTTGAAATTCTCAGAGGGGTGACTGGCAGTCCCTTGCCCCCACTGAAAACGAGTCGGTATTACTGAAGGCTTTTGGTGCTCAACCTTTCACCTCCTGGGTAACTCCGCCCTTCGAATTAATGGAGTTAATAGCTCGAAGGGCGTGGGAGTCCCCTGACACATTGGAACCAGTCCCTCGGAGGCCCAAGAAGTACATGACTGCCCCACAGGATAAGGCGTACCTCACCAAAGGGGTCCCAGTTGACACTATGGTGGTGGCGGCGGCCACCAAGAAGGAAATTTCTGAAGCATCTTCCTCTGTTCATCCTCCTAATAAGGACTCCAGGATGATGGACAGGTACGGGAAGCGCATTTTTAGTTCAGTGACGTTTTCCATGTGATTACTGAACTACCTCACTCATTTTACCCGTCTTCAGAGAGTTCTCAAGGAGTTGTGAGATTCTCTTCAGGGTATCACAGATGCTGCGGTCTCAGACAAGGTGACAGCACAGCTCAATACCCTAAACTCTTATCGTGAACTCATCCATGCGGCTCATTTCATATGCAGCCGAAGGGTCGAGTAGGGCTGCAGCTTCAGCGATCGCTCTGAGGAGACAATCCTGGATGCGCCTATGCTCCCTTTGCGGAAGCCTTTAAGTCTTCCTTTACTAATGCCCCTTTTGATGGCTCCTCCTTGTTTGGGCCCAAAGTAAAGGAGACTCTCACTAGGTGTGAGCAAGAAGGAAAGACCCTGTCTGTTGTAGGGGTCCGTTTTTCTGCCCCTTCTAGACCATATCCCAAAGGGCAAAGAGGTGGAAAAATGTGGTTCCGGAAGACTCTGGGAGCTTTCCAATCCACACCTAGTGAAATCCCCTCCAGAGGCAGAGTAGGGGGAAGGAATGGAAGATGCCGCCCAGGTGGCAGAGGGGGTCCGCAGAGCCAGGGCGACAGGGATAGCGTCCCTGGCAAGCCCTTCCAGCACTCCTGAGTAGAGTCCTGGCTGTCCTGCTCTGGAGGCAGTCTGGGGTCGCTTGACTTTATACCCAGAGGCCTGGCTAAATCTCACTTCAGATTCCTGGGTAAAAAGCATAATAACCAGAGGATACAACATCCTGTTCTTAAACAATCCTCCTATCCAAAAAAGATTCCCAGATGTTCCACCCAATCTGAGGGATCAGGCAGCCATAGAAATACAAAGGCTGTTAGAAAAAAGAGTCCTCCAGCCAGTGCCGGCGGACCAAATAGGATCCGATCCGGAACTTACTCAAGGTTCTTTAGTTCCAAAGAAAACAGGGGACTGGAGGCCAATACTGGACCTCGGCAAACTCAATACCTTTGTGAAGAAGGAAAAATTCCAGATGGTCACGCTATCAATTGATCCTTCCGTTTCTTCAAACGAACGATTGGATGTGCTCCATAGATCTCAAGGATGCGTACTACCACGTCAAAATAGCCAGGCCATCCAGAGATCATCTGCGCTTCTGGCTGGGAGCCAGTCATTTTCCGTTTCGAGCTCTGCCCTTTGGCCTCACCTCAGCCCCCAGGGTGTTCAAGTGCATGGCAGTAGTGGAATCCCACCTGAGATGACTAGGATTCCAGGGGTTTCCATACTTAGACGACTGGCTCCTAACTGCCACCACCAGGCATCACCTATTGCAAGCCAGGAACTATACAATCAGTCTCTGTTCCCACTTAAGACAGATTTTTCGAAGTTTAGAGTTATGCCTATCGCCCTCACAGCATATATCATTCATAGGAGCGGAATTGGACACTACATTATCCCGGATCAGACTTCCCGATTCAAGGGTCTCAACCCTGAGGGAACAGTTTTCTGTTCTCCTAGAAAACAAAAGGGTCCCAGCCGCACAAGTTTTGAAAGTTTTGGGTATGATGGCAACAGCCCTTATCACGGTCCCCCTAGGGAGAATGCACATGAGTATCCTCCAATGGCTACTCTTCGCACAGTGGTCTTACCAACAGCTACTGTTGTCACACAACATCCTACTCACGGAATCGTGCCAGCGGGATCTTCGCTGGTGGATCTACAGTCAGGAACTTACGATAGGCCGCCCATTTGTTCTTCCTCCCCCTTTAGCCAAAGTGACCACGGACGCTTCCCTGATAAGGGTGGGGGGGACTTTTTCAGGGGAGAACAGTTCAAGGCCAGTGGTCAGAAATGGAGTACATAAATGGAGTACATAAATGGAGTATCATAAAGGATACCCACACCTCCAGGTTAGTGGCAACGCACGAAGCATCGGAGACCATCCAGGTGCAATTAACCATAGGTAAAACTGCCCTACAGTTTGTAACATGCTACAGACCACCTTCTCAAACTCAGGAAACCCACACAGCCTTCCTGAAGACACTGGAGAGTATAAATGTCTCTCCAAACACCATCATATTGGGTGACTTCAACTACCCAAACATAGACTGGGAACATTACTCAAGCCCCAACACCCTAGCCCAAAGGTTCCTTGAGTTCATAAACTCAAATGCTATGGAACAACTAGTCACCATTCCCACAAGAGGAGAAAATATACTAGACCTGATCATCACAAACATGGGGACAAAATGCTCCACACCGGAAGTATATCCCTCATTGGTGAGATCAGACCATAAATTAATCTCACTGGAGATCCACATCCCGCCCCCAGCAAAAGAGACCACAGTGAAGAACTTCTCAAAAGCAAACTTCACACTTCTTAAGACTGGAGTGGTATCCTTCAAGGCCCCCGAGCCAGTGGAAACCACAACCCACGCTGCTGAAACCCTTACAAATGCCTTCTACGAGCACCTCCAGGAATGTATGGATCAAGCAATCCCTAATAAAATCAAGACCTTTTCCACCAAAGGCAGGCGCCCGGTCTGGTGGACTCCAGCCATAAACAAACTCTACAACAAGAGGGGAAAGCTACTACATGACAGAGCAAAATCCCTAAATGGGAAGGCATCTCTGATAAATACTAGCAAAATACTACGATCACTCATAAAATCATCCAAGGCCAACTTTGAGAGAAAAATCGCTAATGACACAAAAGACAATCATAAAGCCTTCTTTAGCTATGTTAGAAACCTGGGTGGAAACTCCCAGATATGCTCAGAATTAGTCCAAAATGATAAAAAAATCACTGAACCCACAGACATTGCCAACATACTGGCAGACAGGTTCAGTGCAAATTTCTCCCCTCCCTCCCCCCCAAAAGGAGAAATATCTATCCCACCAGAGTCTAGCCTCCCAAACATCTCAGATGCCCAGGTGAGAGCTGCTCTTTCTAAAGCAAAAAACACAGCATCAATGGGATCGGACGGTGTCCCCGGCTGTGTGCTACACGAACTCAATGAGGAACTAAACCCACACAAGGCTGCTGTTTAATCTTAGCCTTACTACAGGATACGTACCCAAAGAATGGCGTACGGCAACTGTGGTCCCACTCCACAAAGGCGGTGCTTCTACGGACCCTGGAAATTACCGCCCCATAAGCTTGACTAGCCTTGTCTGCAAAGCTATGGAGAGGATCATAATGGAACTCATAAATAAAGACATTGGGGACCTACAGACACTGGATCCTACCCAATTTGGCTTCGTCAAGGGCAGATCCTGCCTCTTAAACTTGGTCGACTTTTTCGAAACAGTCACTAAGGCCATTGATGAGGGTAAGGCAGTTCACACAGACTACCTTGACCTAGCAAAAGCATTCGACACAATACCCCACTCGGGCATCATAGAAAAGCTCACCAGCTTAGATGTAAACCCATATGTCACAAGATGGGTTGCAAACTGGCTCAAGGACAGAACACACAGGGTTAGAGTTGCTGGTGCCATGTCAGACTCTAAGCCGGTCACGAGCGGTGTCCCACAGGGCTCAGTCCTGGGCCCCCTCTTGTTCGGCATTTATTTTTCTGAAGTGCAGGCAAACATAGGGGGATTGTGGCTGACAAAATTTGCAGATGACTGCAAACTGGGCACCATAATTGACACTCCATCAGACACAGACATCCTCCAGAAAGGTCTCATAGAAATGGATAACTGGTGCCAGAGCCATGGCCTTAAGCTAAATGACAAAAATGTATAGTCATACCCTTTGGGAAAAATAAGGTAACCCCTAATTACCACATAGGTGGTAATCCATTAAACACGGAAGAAGTTATCAGGGACCTGGGGACCCAAGTTGACAGTAACCTCTCTTTGACACTCACATTGCCAAAGTGGTTAGGAAGACCTTCTACATTGCCCACCTGATCATGAAGGGATTCACATCCAGATCAGGAGAGGTCATTGTACCCTGTACTCTTCACTTATCAGACCAATGATTGAGTACAACGCCCCATTCGAATGTACCTTACCCGACACCTGCAGCAGTTGGAAAGACCCCAAAAGTTCCTCACCAAAAGGATAAAGGGGCTCAAACATATGTCATACGATGCCCGACTGAAGAAACTCCAGCTCTATTCAGTCGCATACCGCCTGCTCAGAGGTGATCTGTGCCTGACATACAAGGCCATGTCCAACCCGGAATTAATGGACATGCTCCACCTCAAAAATCCAAATCCACCAGAGCCACGAGAGCAAGAGACTTAAACCTCAACACGGATATAAATAGGACGTGCTGGAGGGACAGATTCATCACCCAGAGACTCCCTACACTATGGAACAGAATCCCAGTCCATGTGAGGCAGAGCCCCTCACTGACTCTGTTCAAGAGAAATCTTGACGAGTGGATGGGAGATCGTAGGTTTACCCCGGGAATCATCTCTGTATCACTGCTGGACAGAGGCACAGCAAACTAATGGGTATAGTATTCTCATCCTAAGGGGTGGTGAAAGCCACACACACTCTGGCTAAGCTTATAAATGCCCTAGGGCAGATAGCCTAGTATGAACCTATGAACTGCACATCAATGTCCTAGAGTTAAGAGCAGTGTTCCTAGCTTTGCAACACTTTCACAACTACTTACCTCCGGGAACAGTTGCAATTCAGACAGATGACATGTCCGTGGTCTGGTACATAAACAAGCAAGGAGGAACCAGGTCTTACCCCCTATGCAGAGAGGCCCTGAGGATCTGGCAATGGGCTGTGTCCACTGGACGCTTTCTCATAGCAACGCACATCCGAGGGACGTCCAACATAATAGCGGACAGGTTGAGCAGAGCCATCCTGCTGCCTCACGAGTGGTTCCTCAAAAATCAGGTAGCGGAGAGAATTTTCCGCAGATGGGGCCAGCCTTGCTGTGACCTTTTTGCTTCCCCCTTTAATGCCAAATGCAGAAGCTATTTTGCCCTACTTACCCCCTCCTGGGGGCACCCCCAGGGACGCACTTGTACGCGATTGGCCCCTGGGTCTCCTATATGCCTTCCCTCCTGTTCCACTAATCTCAAAATTTCTGCAGAAAGCCAAGGGTCTAGAAAGGACGATCATCTTGATAGCCCCATTCTGGCCTCGACAAATCTGGTTCCCCTTCCTCCAAGCTCACCAAATAGAAGAACCTTGGACTCTGGACCCAGTGCCAGACCTGCTGACCCACTCGTCAGGAGTTCTTCACCCCCCTCTCTCATCCCTCAAACGGACAGCATGGCTGCTCCACTTCCCAGCTTAGCCAGGTCGGATCTTTTATCTCCAGCAGTACAACATATTCTGATTTCTTCCCACAAATCCTTCACTAAAAAATTGTATAAGAGCAAGTGGAAACGTTTCGCGTGTTGGGCCTCCAAACAAGGTTTAGATCCCTTGGTTGCTCCTATTCACGAGATTCTGGAATTTCTATCTACTCTTTTTCACCAGGGGGCTTCAACATCCACCATAAGGGTACAGCTGGCTGCCATATCTAATTTTCATGTGGGAGAAGGAGGCGCGAGTATTATGTCGCACAGGCTTTGTAGGGCTTTCATGAAGGGAACTTATCTCCGACCACCTATTTGAAGCCCAGTCTTTCCTTGGAATTTAAATCTGATGCTATCCCAACTCATGCTATCGCCGTTTGAACCAGCTTAGTCATGCCCACTGAAATACTTTTCTTGGAAAACTCTATTTCTGGTGACAATCACCTTCTTGGCCCGCAGAGTCGGAGCTGCAGGCACATTAGACCACCATATCTGATATTTCACCCAGACAGGGTCACCTTATGTACTAATCCATCTTTTCTACCAAAAGTCTGCTCAGAATCGAGTCTTAATCAATCCATAGAGCTTCCCACCTTTTTCAAGAACCATACCAATAAGCTGGAATACATGCTTCACAAATTGGACGTGCACAGACAACTGAGATTTTACCTAGACAGAACAAAAGAATTCAGGAAATCGGCCCAACTATTTGTGTCTCATGCAGACAATAAGAAAGGACTTGCAGTCACAAAAATCACGCTATCCAAATGGCTCTCAGACTGCATAAACTTTGTTTATTCATCTTCAAATCGGCTTACTCCCCTCAAAATTAAAGCTCACTCTACTAGAGCCATTTCTACTTCTCTGGCACATGTGGCTCGCTTGCCTATAGATACCATTTGTGCTGCAGCTACCTGGGCCAAACCTCATACGTTTATTACTCATTACAAAGTGGACAGGGCCTCCAGGGACAGGGCTTCCTTTGGTTCCACTGTTCTCAGGAATATTCTCCCGTGAGCCACCCGGGGTTTAGAGTGCTGGGGATGCTACCCGTGTGTAAGAACAAACGGTGAGATCGAAGAATAAACGGCGAGATCGAACAACTTCACATAAAGAAGTTATGTTCTTACCATAATGCTCCATGTGAGTTGTTCATCTCGCCTTTGTTCTTACATTCCCGCCCTCCTTCCCCCCCTCCATGTTCTGGAGGAATAGGTACGACTCATGGCTGGTCGTCTTCTCATGGTTCCCTGCGACTGCCTGTGCCCATGTATGCGTGTGTAGTCAGACAGGTGTAGCATAGTTGCCTGTTTTTATATTTACCTTCTAGGTATATATGTGTATAGGTAAATTTGGTGCATATGCATGTGTAGGCAGGTAGATATGTTGTTACCTGGTTTCTTTGCAAACTAAATCTGAGGGTTAGCAGCAGGGGATCATGGGATAGGGACTGTGCCTCGAGCTTCTCTTAGACGCAGAGCTTGGAATGTGGCCAACTCGGAGCCGAGGGTTCGGCTCCGAACCAGTGTGTAAAAACATAGGCGAGATGAACAACTCACATGGAGCGTTATGGTAAGAACATAACTTCTTTTTTTTTTTGTTGTCACTCGGTCTTTTACTGAATACAAACCACTCATTATTGCCTAAGATGGCTATAAAGTGATTTCTGCATTCAGTTAATTTACTTGTCTCGGTACTAGATTCTACGAGAATGTTTTCTTTTTATATGGATGTGTTTGAGTAACTCCAGATGAATGTACATATGTTGTTTGACTGAACAGGCCAGTGAGAAAGGATGACCAATTCTGTTGCCTTTGCAAAGGGACAAAACGATCACCAAACATTTGTTTCCCTAAGTGGCTTTTTAAAGTGCATTGTTTTCTGTTGTGAAAAATGTGGTGAAATGCTTTGCAAGTATTCTAGAGCTGATGCTGCCAAAGCTGTGTCTCTATCCATGGCCGCCTTCCATAATACACCCTTAGATGACTCTATACAGCTGATACCTAATTATGCATAGCACCTCTGCAGATCATTTCAAGCTGGGTGTGACCTCTAAGTCAGGATCTTTGTGGGTGTATTTATCAACTAAATGATTATTTAGGACGGCCACCCAAGAGGACTGAGCTGAGGATTCTGTCCTGTGCTCCTGCAGCATCAGATGTGCAAGTTAGGTGTACTAAACATGGATTTATAAATAAGAGCCACAAATGTCGTAGACATCCCACTCCCTGTGCAGCTGCTTTCTTTCTGGTTTAATTAAGAAGTGGCATGTCAGGCAAAACTTGTGCATTATGGGATTTGGGGACAGGGCTTGGCAACCTGGAAAAATAAAGCAGGCCAGGCATCCCAACTTCTGAAGTTTCAGTCTTGTCTATTTCTGCAGCCAGAGTTGTCATCCTAGACTTAGCTTTATGGGAACTAGCTATAATTTTTCAGCAGTAAAATAGGAGAAGACAGAAGTCCATTTACAGTATATATATATAAAAAAAAAAATTTCTTTTTTTCATCCTTCACAATGGTTGAGCAAGCCGCCTATCTGTTTTCCTGTCTGTGTAACTTAAGTATTCTGTAGACACTGCAAAGATTGCCTTCCTCAAGCAAATGAGCCTGCTGGAACAGCACTAACCAAACTGGCAGGCTACAAGGCTTTTGACCCTCAGTTTCACTTGTTTTTAAATAAATTAATAAATATTAGCATAAGCGTCTACAACAAATGAACTGCATGCTAACCTTGCCGTCTACTCTCTAGATATTGTACTTCTCACCAAAATTTGGTTAAAACCATCCACACCCAACAATGAAATACTATCACCAGTATAGAACATCACAACAACTGAAAGAGCGTGCAGGAACCACAAACGAACAGCAACAAGCAGCAAAAACCACACGCCACTGCTGAAACTCACAGTACCAGATCGCACAAAGCCAAAGAACTGCAATTGGAATTAATAAAAAATGTACTGAAAATTTAATGGTTTAGCGCTTTCTCTCGCTAAAAGGCGATCTGGTACTGTGAGTTTCAGCAGTGGCGTGTGGTTTTTGCTGCTTGTTGCTGTTCAGTATAGAACATCATATGTACAGACAGAATTGGTAAAAGAGGAGGAGGCTTTCCCGTACTCTTTAAAAATTACCTCTCCATAATGCCAAATTAAGTTTATACTCCAGAAACTACCTTGATGGGACTGTTGCATATCCGCAAGGCAAGCTCCACACTGGTAACCCACACGCTTGGCCTCCACCTGGTCCGTGAACTCAACAAGACTTGTTGGCGGGACAGATTTGTGTCCCAGAGACTCCTCCTTCTATGGAATAGACTCCCTCTCCACATCAAGCAGAGTACCTCTTTGCCCCTTTCTAAGCCCAACATGGGTAACTGTTTTGGAAACAGAAAATACACCCCTGGGATTCCACTCGTGTCCCTGCTGGACAAGGGCATTGGGTGCTGATTTGTTTAAACATGGGATAAACTCTTGGCTGGGTTTATATGGGCCTCAAGGCCAACAGCCTTTTAACCTCTTATGAAAACATATATACCATATTGGGTATCGATATGCCACCTGGGGATAACATACAAGCCCTAGAAAATATACCTCACCAGTGTAGTAAAGCCTTACCACAGGAAAAGATTGTTATGGGTGACGTCAATGTAGAGTGGTTAGACTGCAGCTCTCCAAAGCCCAAAAAATGCATAAACCTGCATGGCTTCACACAGCTTATCCAGACACTTGCTAGGATTAACAAACCATCTAACAAACAAGCCTCTCTAGATTTGATACTAGTAAATAGGCCAGCACTGTACTCCTATTATGGCTGTCTACCACATAGTCTCAGTGACCACTTCCCAACTTATTTACTTATGAAACGAGCTAATCCAGCTAAGCAAACAGCATTTAAACAAATATGAAACAGAAAACACTTGAACCCCAGTAACCTTATAGCTATAGTCCGGCATTGCAACTTGACACCCTTGAAACTTCTACCCCTACAGGAAGCAATTGATTACTTTAACTCTACCTTCCTATCCATATTGAATTCTCAGGCCCCACCAGAAGTGTAAGTGTCCAATCAAATTATTCCCCGTGGTTAACAAAAGAAACGCATTCACTACTCAAATCCATAGACAAGGCATGGGAAACATGAACAAAACAAAGTCCCAACCTGCTCTACAAACCTACCGGGAACTTAGAAAAAAAGCAGAGCAGTAAATTAAACGAGACAAATTAAATTACTACTCAAAAATGCAATCTAAACACTAATAATCCACAAAAATTCTGGACTGCTATAAACAATATACTTCTACCAGGCAAAGTCAGAACACCCCCTTCTACCACTACTAATAATTCTGGCAGTATTGCTACTCAATTCAATAAATACTTTACTGAAACTGTTAGCTCTGTCCAACAATCAAACCCCCTCAACTATCGGAACTACCTCCCTCCCTCTCTCTCCCAATATTAAATCCTACTCCAACCTGAAACCTGTACTAACAGAGACCATCACAAGACTGCTAAAAAAGCTAAAACCGACCACATTAGTTGCAGACGACTAACCTGAGATAGCAGATGGTATAGCCTAGCCTGTATCAATTCTCATCAATAAATCCACAGTAGAACAACAAAAGTCCCTCTCATGTGGAAAACCTCTCACATTATACCCCTCCACAAGAGTGGCTCTTTAACAGAATTCACTGACTACTGACCAATTGTAATATCTCCACTGTCCAGAATACTAGGGAGGGTCATTCACATGCAAGTTTTGGAATACCTGCATGCCAACAAACTTTTAACCAACACTCAGCATGGCTTTCGAGCATTTCGTAGTACATCAACCGCTCTAATGGCATTCAACAATACTGTCAACTATCACAGGAACAGCAGCAATTACATATCTACCTTCCTGGACCTATCAAAACCTTCGATATGGTTTCCCATAGTAAGCTTCTAAACATTCTCTCTGATCTAAATTTCTGCCAAGCTACTCTTGCCTGTTTCTAGGATTAACTTACTGGACACCAGCAAGCAGACTTTACCACCCCTTCTACCAGTGACTAGGTGTCACCAAGGCTCAGTCTTGGGTCCACTTCTGTTCTCAATATTTACAAATAACCTGTTCACTTCAATCCCACAAGTGTCTCTCATCCAGTATGCAGACGATTCGACAGTGATGTGTGCAGCTCCCTCAATCCAAGAACTGCATAGTTTAACACTACAATCCTTCGCGACTTGGCTTACAAATGCTCAACTAATTCTAAACCCCCAAGAAACAAATTTATGATCTTCCATCCCTCTAAACCAATCTTGCCTACTAATACTTTCAACATTATTTCACTAAATAACACCATTTCCCCATCTCCATACACCAAGCTGGTTTACTATTGTTTGTGCGAATGACATTCTGTTAGCTGCACTGTGCCGAAACCCAATGTCGAATGCACAAACATTTGTGCACCAGATAGTCGACTCCACTTATGCGAATGCACTACTGCATTCACATAAGTGTAAGTCGACTATCTGCACGGAGATCGCGGTACAGTGAGTAGTGGAAATTCATCCACATCCCCACTGTAGTGCGATCTCAGTTAGAATGTATAAGTAGTGGGGGGCACAGGAGGGCTTTCCCCCCTGCAAAAACGTGATTTGTCATATATGAGTTTGATTTACATCAGCTCCTATACGGCAATCATGTGGTGGTTTCGACACCAATGTCGTCCCACATGCGTTGAGCATTTGGTTTGACATTGTCAACGTTTAGTTTTTTTACTTTCAGTATTACTATTCGTTTATTTGAACAGAAAATGTTTTTCCATTCGAATAAATAATAGTAAACCCACCAAACTATTAGGTGTTGAAATTGATTGCAATTTAAAATTTGACATTCACATTTCACAAACAGTAAAAAAAAAAAAAAAAAAAAGTATACAAAAACTAGGAACTTTGTACAAGAACAAACACTACTTCACAAAAAATACTAAAGCTACCTTTGCCCAATCCCACTTAATTTCCACACTTCTGTACGCAGTTCCCATACTCACAAATCTAAAAAAAAATCAGAGCTGGCAAAACGTGAATCCTGTTGTAACAAAATTACCAGGTTCACAACAAACTCACCAGCTAGAGTTCACCATTGTACAGGACTCTAGCAACTCAACTGGCTAGAGCTCCCCCGACTCATTCGTTACATCCAGTTAATCATGGCCCGTAAAATATTCTATAAACCTGAGAAAATACCTGCTTTACAAACTCTTACAATCCTATGCTGCTAACAGATCCCTATGCTCCACTAACAAACGCCACTTAAAAATCAACCTAACCAAAAACCAAGCAGGAGATTCCCTCATCTGAAGTTATATTGGTAAAGTCTGGAATGCACTACCAGTAAACATTACAACTATTACATCAGTATCCCAGTTTAAAACAGCCCTAACAAAACACTTATTAATTACTGGCTTGGTCCTTGCTCTGCTCCTGACTAATCTTTGTCTTTGTCAGTGCTGTTACCTTTGCTCAGACTCTGACTGAACCACTTCCTTCTGTACATTCTGTTACTTATGCCTCGCTGCACACTAACATTACACTAGTCTGACATTTTAGTGCTAAGGATATTTGTCTTGACATTTCTATTGGTTTCTCTTTTTTTATTCCACAGAAACATATAGTGACGTAATGTTTCTCTACTTATCGATAAGACACCACTGTAGAAAGCAACATAAAACAAATCGTTTGGTGTATAAAGCAACTTAATTTTTATACCAAAGGATTTGTTTTATGGTGTTTTCTACAGTGGTGTCTATCATTCTGGAGCTTTTTGGTGACTCTGACACTAGCTTCATTTTACTGGTTTCTCTACTTATGTTTAATCTTTTGTTTCTTATTGATTTGTAAAACCTCAGCATGTTGGTCTCTCTATTTATTCCCACACAAATGTATCATGATGTAATGCTTCACTCTTTTGCGTCTTATTGAATTGTAAATTGTTATCCTGTGTTATTTTATACAGTTAGTAATCCAGTCATTAGCTTTGTATAGCTGAGCATGCAAACTGTTCTTAACCAGTCTTAATTTCTTTGTGCTATGTGTAATATGGATGTATTGTATTTCTGTATGTTTCAGTGTGGAGCTTTTCTCCCCTGGCCTATACTGAAAAAGGACACATATCCAGTCGGACTTTCCGGGTAAACAAATATCAAGGCTGTTATTTTGTACATTTCTACCCCTAACTGCTACCAAAACCCTTATCAATATAGCAGGCCTTTCAGCTAATCCCATTCCTACACTCTTCCCTCATCTCTCCACAGTGTTTTCTGTCTCCACTTATAAGCTGCTCAACAACATATTTGCGTGTCAAATTTCAAGGAAGAACTGAAGAATAACATGTGTTTCCCTGTGAAAGAATGTAAATTATATAACGACCCCCCCCCATTAATATTCAAAAATGTGCATGCTGATTGGTCAGCGTGCACATTGTAAATCAGAGTTATAGTAATGGAAAAAGGTCCGGTTGCCCGGACTTTTTCCATTACTATAACTCTTTTGTTACAGCAACGGAGAACACAAGATCTCCGTTGCTTCACACTGTCTCGCTATGTTAAATGAGTTTAACATAGCCAGACAGCTTTAAAAAAAAGCAACGGAGATTCTCAGTTGCTTTTTTAAAGCTGTCTCGCTATGTTAAACTCTAACATAGCGACAGTTTGTAAAAAGCAACGGAGATCTTGCTTTTTCCGTTGCTTTTTTCAAAACTGTCTCACGATGTTAAATGGGTTTAACATAGCGAGACAGCTTTAAAAAAAAACAACGGAGATTCTCCGTTGCTTTTTTTAAAGCTGTCTCGCTATGCTAAACCCATTTAACATAGCAAAACAGTTTGTAAAAAAGCAACAGGGATCTTGCTTTCTCCGTTGCTTTTGCCCACAGCTCTGATATACTGCGTAGTCTTATGCATGCGCAGTACATCAGAACTGCTGCAGAATACCAGACAGCTGTGGAAGGGTAGCAAGGAGGCATTATACAATGCCATTATTTAAGAAAAGTATTTTTTTTTTCTTAAATAATGCCATTGTATAATAGCAATAACCCACTTCTGGGTGTGGGTAATGCTGGATTTACCCACGGTTGGCTTTGTTTGGCCAGTCGGGTGTGGGTTATTGCTATAATACTCATTTTGAA
The DNA here is from genome assembly GCF_019279795.1 of Protopterus annectens. Classification (NCBI taxonomy): domain Eukaryota; kingdom Metazoa; phylum Chordata; order Ceratodontiformes; family Protopteridae; genus Protopterus; species Protopterus annectens. The sequence continues at coordinate 721,790,718 of NC_056748.1, forward strand.
TGTTAATGAAGAAAATCATTTATTATATTTTTGTACATGGAGGTTTGACTATGTTAACCTGTATGCAAAGTTAAAATGCTTGAATGTCTATTTCTCCTTATGAAGTTAAACCTCCTAACTACTGTATAAAGCAAAGATGTAGTGCTGTGTATGTACTATGTATGAACATAATTGTCTGTAAGTTGTAGCTTTACTCCCTGAGCCTCTGCTGAAAGCTGGTTCTTTTGACCCAGATTGACTTTCCCGATTAAACAAATGTCAAATAAAATAAGTAAATTTATTTTTATTATTTATTTATTTTAATTTTGTTTACCGGGATGGTCCGACTGGACAAGGTCCATTTACAGCGGAGGCCCGGGGAGAAAAGCTCCAGTTTCATTAGGATAACACATTACAGAAAATAGACATATATTACCATATGTAGGCAATAGTATCTATTGAACAAGAAAAAGTCAAAAGAGTAGACATTTGCAATAAAAAAAAAAAAAGCAATTTATATATATATACGTTTAGTTAGCAAAGAGTATAATCAGATTTTATTAGGTACATGTTTTCCATGTAAAATATTTTGAGGAAATATATTTATTGGGGCATGAAAAGACAGATAGAAGTTGGTTGTAAAGGTAACAGATTTTGGTCTATGGATAGAGCCAAGAACTTGTGAGATGGGCCTTAAGTGAGTTTTTGAATAGAGTGGTGCTAGCTGCAGAAGTCACAGATGGGGGGGAGATTATTCCAAGTTTTGGCTATAGTGTGTGAAAAGAGAGATTTTCCTGCTGCATTATTTGCTGAGGTAATATGGAGGAGTGACTTGTTGGCTGAGCGGAGTGGACGATTTGGAGTGTGGCGGGTCAGTAGATGCTTTAATGCAGGAATTTTATCGGGTTGTTTTAGGATGTTATATGATAGAACAAGTTGGTGATATAGTAGCAACTGTGGCAGTTCGAGCCATTGAAGTTGTCTGAGAGGTATGCAGTGATGGGTTCTAAATGGGGTGTTTTTGGCAAACTTGGCAATTCTGTTATAACAGGACTCAAGTTTGTCTAGGTCAGATTTCCTAATGTAAGTGAGAATTGGGGCTGCATATAGTAGTGTAGATAGGAGATGGGTTTGAGCTAGGGTGACTTTAGCTTGATTAGTTAGAAAGTTCTTTTGCCTGTATAAGGAACCCATTTTTTTGTGCACCTTTTTTATAGTTTGAGAGATGTGGATGTTGAAGTGGAGGTTGTTGTCTATTTCGATGCCAAGGAGCTTGGTGTGAGGAGAGGGAGAGATGATAGTACCATTGGCGAAGGAGATGGAGAAGAAGACTGGAGGAGTTTTTGATTTGTTTGGGGTAAAAAGTAGTAGTTTGGTTTTGTTAGGATTTAGGATAAGTTGTATGTTAGTTATCCATCTTTCTACTGAGGTGAAGGACTCTTGGGTGAGGTGCTGTAGGGAGGTCAGGGATGGAGCTGAGCATATAAGGGTGGAATCCTCTGCATATTAGATTAGTGAGGCATGCAGACTACTTTTGTATAGGTTATTGGTAAATATTGAGAAGAGAAGAGGTCCTAGTATGGAGCCTTTGGGTACACCAATGGTGGTTGGGAGCAGAGATGATAAAGCTCCTTGCCACTGGACAGCTTGTTGTCGTTCTGATAGGTAGCTTTTAAACCAAGCAATAGTGTTTGGGGTGAAGGCTAGGGAGGTGAGGGTATCTATTAGTATGGAGTGAGAGACCATATCAAATGCTTTGGAAAGGTCAAGGAATATGGCTGATACGAATCTGTTATTCCTGTGTTGGTTAACTATGTCTGTGAAGGAGAGGAGGGCAGTGGTTGTACTGTGGTGAGGGCAAAAGCCATTTGTGTGGGAGTAAAGTAATGAGTATACATGTGCACATATATTTGCAAATTATGGTACCTGACATTTGATTGAGTGGTCATTTTCACTGAATCCAAATGGTTGAAATTTCATTTTGCTGAACAATTTGATTGAAATGCCATTTTATTGAATGTGGTGGTGCTAGATAACTAGATATAGTTCTATAGAAGCAGAAATAGTTTGATTGGTAAGAGGAAGTTATAGCTAGTGCTTAGTCACGTACACAATCACTGCTAATCTGGCTTGGTATATGTTTTGGCAGTAATTCTGTGCGTTGTAGTTTTTAATGATTTTTTTTTCCGTTGTGACCTTTTTACCCTTTGGTTTGGATATTTACAGGCACTTTAATGTTTATGGACATCATCTGAGTTTAAAAGCCCTGTGTTTCTAAAGTATAGCCAGACAGTCCATTTATGCTGTGCTGATGATGTCAATAAAAAAAGGCTGAAACACGCATGCCCACAGCTAGTGGGATTTGGCTTTATTGGCCAGAATATACAGTAAACTCTCTGATAACCAGAAATCAAGCAACCAGAAAAAAAAAATGAAGAAATACAGTAAAATGTTCGTGTTGCACTTTCTTTCCCCTCCCCGCAAAAACATACCTTAACGTTTTTACAGTTTTAAATTTTAAAAAGGAAGAAAGGAATAAATTCCCTCTCTCCCCAACCTGAGAACAAGTCAGACAAATTAGTATGGTCCAGGATTAGTCAGGCCTGTTTTTAATAGTAACTCTCAAGCAACCAGAAACTACAGTTATCTGGCATCTACCAATCTCCATGCATGCCGGTTAACTGAGAATTTACTGTATCCATAAAGACTTAAAACCTCATGGGCATTCTGAAGCCATACAACTGAAACACTAAGTGGTCATTTTGTATATATCCCACGGTCCTCCATTACACGAGGTTTAAGGTATCACGCAGTGAAAACTTTACTTACAGTTTTTACTGAATGGTTTGGTTTGTCTGTGACCTTTTTTACCCTGTGGTTTTGTTTCCATGTCTATGGCATTTTCACTTTTCTACACAGTTTTGCGACTGTTGAATTGATAGTTAGCTGCACCAGCTCTGTCATAGGTCAACAAGTTGATTTTTCGACAAAAGGTTCCATTCATGCAAGTGTGTGTGTTTTTATTTTGTGTGTAGTGCAAAGTAAGTAAGCAAACTGCATGCCTTTGGAGATGAGGGAATAAATTACTGTACCCAGAGAGAACTCGTACTGATGAGGAACATGCAGACACAAGCATTAACTTGAGGTGAACGTTGAACTGTAGACACGAACTCTAAAAAGAAATTTTAATCACCAATAATCTGTCTTGCACAGTACTAGTAGGCAAGCATCTGGGTGATTAACTGAGACTTGGAAAACACACCAGAGTGATCTGGGAGAGTAGTCCTTACAGTTTCCTGCTTGTTTTTTTTCCCACTCCTCCAACACTGTAAACCTACATTTAGCTTCAATGTCTGGCCACAGCTGTAGTGTAAATAAGATAAAGTACATTATACCTCCAGGCCAGTCAGTCTTCCTACAGTAATTCTGTCCAGCTACAAAACGATACAAACTTTAAACAAAGCAGTGAAAATGTAAGATGCATTTTTGCTAATTCTGTACTGCCATATTGAAGTTTTATCTGTTTTCTCAACAGGCCCATTTGTCTTTGGAACTGCAAAGGGACAATCATATTAAGCAGCAGCAGCTTATCCAAGAGAGATGGAAAAGAGCCAGAAGAGAGGAAAGACTGAAGACCCAGCAACGTACACTTTTAGCTGACCGGGATTTAGGTGGTTCGCTTCATGTTTCACCTCCCATCAATTTGGATGAGTCTGATGGAAAACAGACAGCTGTCTGTGACCTGGACAAATATAGCCCTGGGACGCAACAGTACTTAAGGCAGTACCACAATGTTGGTGAACGAGATCAAGACACACTACTGTTCTTATTTTTTCAGAAGAGCAAGGTGCCAACCGATATTCAAATGGGGAGTAAAGTCCCTAAGGATGACAAGACAAGATTAGAGGAGCAAGAAACAAAAATAGCTGAGTTATCCCGTCTAGTCAGTTTTCTCTTAGCTGAAAATGAGAGCCTTACGAAGGAAAATAAGAAGCTTAAAGCAGACAATATTAGACTGAGAAAAAGAACACAGGATAAAGAAATTGATTTTGTGGAAAAATCTGAGTTGTGGGGTCTGCCACCACCATCAGAAAGTACAGTAACTGCAACACAGACATGGCAGGGATTTGCAAGGGAACCTGGGAAGTTCAAAGACATTCCAGTGTCTAGTCTGTCTCCGTTAGACTTCACAGTGCCTGACCTGCCTCCTCTAGAACTTCCGGAGGACATCCATTCACAACTTAAGGGACTTATAGATGAATAATAGTGTCATTGACAAGAATGGCAATAGTTAATAAAAAAAATAGGACTAGAAAAGTTACTATTTCAGTAATTGTGATGATGTCTCAAGGGCAGAGATGATCTTACTTTGGGAAGTAAAAGTCAGCAGCTATGATCACCTGAGCAACATGGTCACTGTGAACTTATTTCTTTTTTTTAACAAAAAAAAAAAAAGCCAGCAGGATTTACATTCTACCAGTTAAGTCTGCTCCATGTTAATGGAGATGACCACAGAAGTAGCAAGACTATACCTCCAGGGTTGCTAAATCCTTTAATGTTTAAGACTTTACTTCTGCCTGCCATTAAATGTCTCATAAATGTTTTTCATGATTGTACAAATCCAGTTCCCTTCTCCAAAGTTATCCAGGGTATAAGAATGCACTTTTTGCCAGCTGAGGCTTTTGTCACTGTAGATTACCGTTGCACTCCTGGGGCATAAGAGATGGAGGCCAGAACATTGATACACACTGACTGTAGAAAAGTTTGCCAATGTACAAAGCAGTGACTGGAGTAAAGCAGCACTGACTTACCCAGGAGTTTGCCATGGTATGATCTGGTGTAGAGCTGATGCTGCTTTCTGGTAAATGACTATTTAATAGAGACCTTATCTGACTGTTACTGCAGACAAAAACTGCTTTGTAGCATATTGGGTCAGTGAACAACTCTAGTTTCGGCACACATCAAGGTTGTCAGGTTTATGTATTTAAATGTGCTCAATCAACTAATACAAGTAGAGAACAGCATCAAGGCATCTAACTGGAGCAAGGCTTTTCTGCCACATTTATTTGCACTCCTAAAGTGATCTAAACCTCATATCTAATCAGGAGATGGACAGCCATTTCTATTTAATGAAGATGGAACCAAATCTTTTATTTTGCTTTTTTCTTGAATGATCAGTTTACATAACAATGTAATCAGGGTGCATCAGTATACATTTAACTTGGTCGATGTATCACACAGAAAGCTGTATGCTGCATAATCTTAATGAATGCCCAGTGAATGACTATCTTTTATTATAAATAATGCATGAATGGAAACAGTACTAAACTGCAGTATTTGATATGTGAGTATAATAAAACATTTCTATTTATAACATTGTCTTCAAAAAACTGTGTATAAAATAAAAGAAAACTGTATTTTGGACTGTAGTATTTTATTTAAGAACATCATAAAACAGTTTTCTTTTTTTTTTTCCTTCAGTAGTGGCTGGTCATGTTGAGTCTGTTTAAAATTAGGCAAAGCAGAAAACATTTAAGTTCATCACGTAATCTAAAATAAACTGTTATAAATGCTGATAAGTAATTCAGATTTCTGTCTCACATGCAGTATTTTTGGGTTTTGGACAGTTTTTTTAAACAGTTCCATTCATTTCCCTTCAAAATTTAATAGCAAGCCACTGAGATTTTGAGAGATTATATATTTTGCTTTTTTAAAGGTGATCTAAATTCTCTTACAGTTTACTTCCACATTGTTTTGACATAGTATTAATTATCCTTAGTAGTTGTATAAAGTCTGTTTTTTTACCTTATAGTTTCGCAAGTTGTAACAGAACTCAGTCTGGTTACTTTGATCTAGAGTCATCCGTGCTTCGTAGTCCTGTAGAGAAAAAAAATAATTCATCACTTAAACTGTCACTCTACATTATCTCTGCATTGTCTGGAAAAGTTGTACTTTTTGATTCATTCTAAGGTTGTCTTTCAGTTCTTGTCAAAAAAAAAAAAAGACTATGAATGCCGTTTGCAAATAAAATGCCAAAGTTTTACCTGCGAATCTGTAGAATTTACATGTGTATGTTGGAACACTAAATCCCCATTTTTAATAGTTTCTCAATCATAGGTTTATTCCTACTGAATTAACAATGATCAAGTCTTGTCCATACACTTGTCCACCTCCCTTATTAATTAACCTCTTCTCATAAGGCCATTGTTTTGAAAATAGCTTGGAAACCCATAGGGACAGAAGCAGAAGATAAAGGCTTTGAAGCTTGTTTGCACTCTCTGGTGGAATTGCCATCACAGTTTTTTGCTCTTTATGGAAATTGAACACACTTTTCAGTTTCAGGCTCCCTTATTTATTTTATGTATTTATTGACCTATTTGATTACCGGGAAAGCCCAAGTGGGTAGTAGCCCGCTCCAAAGTACTGCAAAACATTTTAAGAAGAATTTTTAAATCTTCAAAAATAATACAAACACATCTCCAGTTTAAATAATTATACCAAAGTACATAATATGAATACACTGGTTAAGAATAGGTACTAGTTACATGACAATTTAATATTTAGAGAAATTTTAGCAGGTTTATAGAAAATTATGGGTAAGTTAATATAATGCAAACAGGAATTGCAATATGAAGTGAGAGGAAAAGCAGGCATATGGTGTATTTAGAGAGCAAACCAGATAAATGAAATGGAGAGAAATGAGGAAGTGAGTGAAGAAGGGAGGCAAAGGAGGTGTAAGTTATCAATAGGTACTTGTTCACATTTAGGGATATAGTTTATCCTGGTGTTTAGCAAGAACAGACAGCTTTTGGCTAGGAAGTCTTTCAAAATAGTTTTGAAGGATAGGAGGGGAGGTATTGACCTGATGGATACAGGTAAGGTGTTCCAGGCCTTAGCAACATGGTGTGAGTACAGACAATATCCAGCAGATTTGATAAATTATTAAATTAATAAGAAATGCTTATTGCTGCAATCTTACACGTCACACTTTTTTCCTGTGTCATCTTAGGTCATTGCCTTGTGTTTATTCAACTAATTTAGAAGGCTCCAATGTCACATTTCACTTTCATCTCTTCATCCTGTTGCATATCAGTAAAGTCTTAATGTTTTGGTGCCTTGTGAGTTCTGTAAAACTAACTGTTGTAATGTAGAAATGCATTTCAACATTTAATTATTCTGTTTGTCTCATTCGACATCTTTATCTTCTCTTTGCTACAGATTAAAGTAGTCTTCTCTCATCTTTCCAGCAGATCCCATTGCACCTCCTTTGTTAATTCATTCATTTATTCATACATTCACTGATTACCCACTTAGGCCAGTTCAGGGTCACAAGGTGTTGGCTTCATGGTGTGGAGGGATAAAACCCTGACTGTAAACCAGATGTCTCAAGACTAACTAGTGACCCAGATGCTGAATGAGCCAATGAGAGAGGGTAGTAAAGAGTGGCAGATGTCCTTTCCCCAATCCTGGAGTGGAAGGAGGCAGCCCAGCCTGCTGCAGTAGTGGTAACTTCCTTGGAAACTAAGATGTCCTTCGTGTTTCACTGTTGCAGTCCTCACTCTAGGGTTATCCTGCCAGGGTAGCCCTCAGTCGGACCGAATACCAGAGGTTTAGTTTTTCTGCGTCGATTGTTGTCGCTTCAGGACTGACGTCAGGTCATCAGAAGTATAAAAAGAGGCAGCCAACGCCATTACATTAGTCTTTCTTGCCAAGGAGCCCAAAGCAGAATCTGTTCACACGAGTGCCGGTCGGCCGCTTCTTGAGTTTTTGTTTCCGAAATTGAATCATTCTGAAGTTTTCTAAAGCGAAGTACCCCATTGGGGATCCTTTTTTCTTGCTCTAACTGATGTCAGAAAAAGTTAACCATTGTCTCTCCTGTGGAAAGCAAATACCACACCGAGATTTCCATTCTTACTGCATCACCTGTTTAGACCCAGACCACGACGTACCTTGCTATCAGTTTTGTGCTTTGTTCAATGTCAGAACTATTCATTGTTGGGCCCTTATTGTAGCTAAATACTTTCGTTCTCTATCTCCATATTCCAAAATGGCTTCAGTAAGCAATCTGACTACCGATCTTCCAAAAAAAGTATAGACAGGGACAGACTGCACAGGTCCAAAACTGCCGACAACTCTTCCGTTAAGCTAGTCGTCAGTTTGCCGGTACTCAGTGAGGTGCTTTCACAGGCCCTGATGCCCGCTTTGATGGATTTGCAGTCCGCTGCCAAGACGCGTCTGGTATGCTGCGAGACTTTTCTTTGACTACGGAACCTGCGGATGTCTCTACCTTGGATGGGTCCGGAGCCGCTGTGCAGGCACCGGGTTCTGAGGAAGTTCTTCGCATTACTGTTATTCGACCCAAATTGACAACTTCTTTCGCGTCTTCATTTCTTTCTAAAACTACCGAGTTGCTAAGGCCAAGAGTACGAGCTACGCCTAAAATACCGACAACTCAAACTCAAGTGCCTGCGTCCTTGCCACAATCTCAACTGCTTAAAATAGCAGAAGACCTTCCCCTGCTAAAAGAAAGAGACTTGTCCCCAGCAGCTTTAACTGACAGAGTCCGACTGAGATTTCTGAATATGAAGACATGCCCTTATCTGCCTATGAGGATTCAAATGCCGAGGAATCTATTCCTTCTGCTTCCCCTCCAGAGGATTTTTCTTTTGGTGAAACGTTACATACTTTGAGAGCATTTCCACTGGGAATGCCAGGATTATCCTCCGTCCAAAAAGAGACTCTGGGAATTTTTAGATTTACCACAGCACAGGTCCTTGGCTATCTCTCCTGTTCTGGATGTTGTGGTTGATGTCTTTATGGAATCCAGTCTAACTCCTGGTACTTTACCCCCTGCTCCAAGGAAATCAGACCGGTACTACAGAGTCCCTGACACTCACAAATTTCTTTTCAAAAATCCTACTTCTGACCTAGAAGTAATCTTCCAAGGACCTAAAGGAATAAGAGCAACTACAACTAAGAATCCCACCCCTTCGAACAGGGATTCCTGAGCTTTAGACAGATGGGTTAAAAAAGTATGCACCTCTGCAACTCTTGCCATTAGAGCATTGAGTTGTCAGTTCCACATGCTGAAATACTAGCAGCATACTATGGAACTTATTAAGCAGAAAATTCTCTACATTTCCTGACTGTGCAGAAAATAAAGAATTACAGGAGCGTAAGCATTCTGCAAGCCAAGTCAGCAGGCATACCCTGCAATGTGGGTTTGACACCCTAGAAGCATCTTGCAGGGCAGCAGTCACGGGTTCTGTGCTTATAAGGCATGCTTGGCTTAAGGAGCAGACTTTGGCCAGACCATGTCAAATCAAAATTAAATTATTGGACGCTCCTTTGAACAAGGACAAACTGTTTGGCACCATAGTAGAAGAGGTTTTAAAAAAGATGGGAAGAAAAGGCTAAGTCTATGCAGACAGTCAAAGTTTTTTTGCAAGTGCAGCCTCAAGATTCAGTAGGCATTGCCCCTCGAAACATTAGTCCTTTCCAGCCCCTTCAAGGCCATCTCAAACTAGTCCCAGGGGAAACAGACCTCCAGATTACAGTCTCAGGGTATGCAGAGATCTCAGAAATGGAGTACCTCCACTTCTAAAATAGGGAGTGCTAAGCCACCCCCTTACAGAAAGAATTCACAATGACTTCTCAACTCCACTCCTCACGTCTGACAAATTGTTCATGCCCCTAGGAGGAAAACATGCCCACCATGCAACATAGTATGTCCTCAACATAGTATCCCAGGGGTACAGATTTTATTTCCACATGCTGCCAACTCCAAAAGGGTTCCCAGACCTTCCTCCAAACCAGTGGGCAGAGGCACAGAACCAAGTTCAGTCCCTGCTCTCCATAACGACAATTCAGTCTGTTCCTGCAGAACAGATAAGCCAAGGTTTTTATTCCAGACTTTTCCTGGTACCCAGAAAAAGAGGACACCTGGTGCCCAGTCTTTATCCATTCTAAACACCTTCCTGGTGGTACCAAAATTCAGAATGCTCACCCTACAGCAGCTTCTCCCTATGCTGTCCAAAGATGCCTGGTTAGCCACCCTAGACCTAAAGGAAGCCTATCTGCACATCCCTATCAGAGACTCCTGCAGGAAATGTCTATGTTCCAGGGCAGGATCTATGCATTATCAGTTCTCTGCACTTCCCTTTGGCTTATCCACTGCTCCCAGAGTTTTCACAAAAATGCCTGGCTCCAGCCATTGCCTGTTGCAGACCTAGAAAGATTCAAATGTACCTTTTCTTGGACGATTGCCTGACTCAGGCAGACAGGAAAAGCTGTTGCAAAACCTGTCATTTGTAAAGGACCTTCTAACCTCCCTGGAGTACACTGTCAATGAAAAGAAATCGAAACTAGTCCCCAGTCAAAAAATTGTATTACTGGGAGCAAGCTTGGGCACAGCATCCCAGATGGCATTCCTTACTCCAGAAAAACAAGCCTAATAGGCTACTTCGCTCAAATGGCCACCACAACCTAGCTATCAGCAAGGAAAATTATGCAGGCTCTAGGGTTCGTGGCCTCCTGCATTCTACTAATTCCATATGCCAGACTGCATATGAGGAAACTTCAGTGGTACTTAAAAGTCTTTGGTGCCAACATTCTCAGGACCTGGAAACTATCATACCTATCATACCTTGTCTCAGGACAGAGTTTCTTTGGTTAGCAGCAGCATGCAACCACAACAAGGGACTTCCCTTTACACAACCCCATGCCACCCAGACCCTAACCACAGATGCATTGGACTATGCCTGGGGTGCACATCTGGATGGCAGGTGCATTCAGGGCCACTGGAACCCAAACCAAATTCATCTGCACATCAACCAAATAGAGATGCTAGCTGTTTAGCATGCTCTGACAGCTTTCAGATCCCTACTCTCACCGGGGCCCTTTCTATTAAAAACCGACATCACCACAGTGTTGTGGTATATCAGCAAGCATGGGGGAACCCACTCTTACCCACTCTGCAGAAAGCCATGACCCTGTGGAACACTGCCTCAGCTATGCATATTCACCTGCAAGCTCAATTCCTGCTAGGCAAACAAAACTTTCTGGCAGACTACTTAAGCAGAAATCACCTAGATCCACACGAGTGGTAGACCACAACATCTTCAGCCTTCTAACGCAGAAGTGAGGTACCCCGGAGGTCGACCTCCGCTATGCATATTCACCTGCAAGATCAATTCCTGCTAGGCAAACAAAACTCTCTGGCAAACGACTTAAGCAGAAATCACCTAGATCCACATGAGTGGCAGACCACAGCATCTTCAGCCTTCTAACCCAGAAGTGGGGTACCCTGGAGGTGGACCTATTTGCCTCCCCCTACAATCACCAGCTCAGCAAATTCTGCACCAGGGTACCTCACAGCAAGGCCTGGAAAGTGGATGCTCTATCCTTCCAGTGGGCAAACCTTTCAATCTATGCATTTTCCCCTCTGCCTCTTCTTACAAGTGTACTACTCAAGATAAGGCGCAGGAAAGACCAAGGGCAGTCCTAATTGCCCAAGACTGGCCACGCCAACACTGGTACCCACTACTGCATAGTGTGTCACCGATGCCACCATGGCAGCTACCCCAGATCCCAACCCTCGTCACTCAGCAGGAGGGACAGATCTTACATCCACAATTCCAAACCTTGAACCTTGCAGTCTGGCTTATTCCTTGAATTCTCGTACAGTGTCAGCCTAAGCAAGCAGGTGCTGGATGTCATTCATAAAGCCAGAAGACCTAGTACAAGGAAATACTATGCTGATATGTGGAAAAGGTATTGTTACTGATTCACTCTAAAAGAGTGGATACAGCATAGCCCTCCTTACCTCTCATCCTGGATTTACGTAGCAGACCTACTCCACAGAGGCCTATTCTTCTCTTCCATTAAGATCCATGCCTCTGCCATCTTGGATCATTACAGCACTGAGCCGCCTCTCTTCTCTCATCCTCTCATCAAACAGTTCCTGAGAGGGGCTAACAATTAATACTAGCAAGAAGAGCCCCCACCCCTGCTTGGGACCTTTAATTTTGTGTTGGAAAAGCTCACACTACCCCCCCCCCTTTGAACCTGCAGCATCAGCAGAGTTAAAATTCTTTTCTTGGAAAACAGCCTTGCTTCTGGCCACCACTTCAACTAGAAGAGTGTCTGAGCTACAAGCACTTATGGCTGTGGAACCCTTCATTATTTTTCATGCTGACAGGGTCTTCCTCAGGACTAACCCTACTTTTATACCTAAAATGGTGTCCAGTGTGGCTCTCAACCAATCTATCCATTTGCCCACCTTTTTCCTCTAATCCTCAAAGTAAGGGGGAAAGGATCCTGCACTCTTTAGATGTGCACAGACCTCTCCGATTCTACCTTGATAGGACTAAGCCCTTCAGGAAATCCGACCAGTTACTAGTCAGCTTTGCACCAGAGAGAGGGCATGGCCATATCGAAACAAAACCTCTCCAAATGGATAGCACACTGTATCCATTTTTGTTACAAACACCATGGGAAACCATCCCCTCGGGGTCAGAACGCATTCCACTAGGGCAATTTCAACCCCTATGGCCTTTCTCAGAGGAGTCCCTACCAGGGACATTCTGGAAGCTGCTACTTGGAGTTCTGTTCATACCTTCACCAAGCATTACCACCTGCCTATCTTTTCCAAATCCAGGGCAGGCCTTGCAACAGCAGTCCTGCAGGGCATACTAGCCAGCCCCAACTCTTCTTGACTGCCTCCACCCATTCTTCAGCTTTGGGAATCAACCCAAGTGTGATTGACTGCAACAGTGAAACATGATGAACATAGGAAAGTTGTGTAAACGTACCATAAATGTAGATGTTAGAGTGTATTCACTGTTGCAGTCCTGGTTTCCCACCCTCCAGCCCCCTTGTCTCTCTCGCTCTCTCTCCTCCTCTATTTCTCTTACTCGCCCCGTACATAGCTATTGGTATTTAGTTTTTACTGGTGGTGGGTTTTCCAGTATAACTTGGCTCCCTATTTGGGGCTCCCGACATTTGGGGCAAGAAAAACTGATGTAATGGCATTGGCTGCCTGTTTTTATACCCCCTGATGTCAGTCCTGAAGTGACAGCAACCGACACAAAAATACTAAGCCTCTGGTATTCGGTCCGACTGAGGGCTACCCCTGGCAGGATAACCCTAGTGTGATGACAGCAACAGTGAATACACTCAAACATCTATATTTATGGTAAGTGTACACAACTGTACTTTGCATGGCATGCAGGGTGTGGGCCAGAGATGTGCAAATATCTGTGACAAGCAGTACTTCATTGCAGTCTAAATGGAGTATGTGCAAGGTCTAACACTTTCACAGGCGAGGACTTGGTAAAGTCTCTATGGAAATCATCCCAGCCAAGAACCAAATTGAAGAATCAAGCACTTTGAAGTAGCAAGCTGAAAAAAAACTCCTGTGCCACATTTATGTTGAGTCTTTCGACTTTTCCTGGTTAGGGGTCGCCACAGCGGAACTCCGGTCCGCTAATGATTGGAAGTTGATTTTTACGTGCTGTTACCAGCCCTGATGCACAACCTTCAATGAAGGTACGCCCATTCACGCATGTCTTCACGCAGAAGACGCTCTAGCTGAGAATCGAACTGGACAGCGTCTTATTGTGAGGCGACAACGCTACTGCAGCACCACCACCACGTCCTGTGCCACATTTATGTCCTTCCTTAAATTCAAATGAGTAGTATGCCTATTAATCCACGTTTTATATTTCCACGGCTAAATAATTTTACAGCAGAAAGTTTTATAAAATTGAGTTCAAGTTTATTAAGTATTCTGGCTCTGTGAACTGTTCATATCTACCCACTTCAGTACCATTTATGGGAGCTAACATGTCTGAATTTCAGAACAGTGTTTGCCTTTTCAGTGAATTTTTTTTTTTTTTTTTTTTTTTTTTAAACTTCAATTTCATCCTAGTGCAGGTGGAATGTTATTTGTCTGTAAATCGCAATTGTTGGACTGCAGGACTTCATTGATGAAACCAAGAAAATCTAATGGTAAATTATAAAGAACTGCTGTGCCTAATAATATGTATGACATTTTTAGCTTTAATGAAGTAGCTGTTTGAAGAAACATGAATGGAATACTGGCTATGCATTCATAACTATGTCTATTCTATTAAATGTAACTTTATGCCTCCATTTAATAATGTAATTATTACAGGAAAGGAAAGTCAGACTTCAGAGCACTGAATGTGTGATTGCTTCAATAATAGTTTGAACCACAGATTTTGTGTTGTATGTATTTGAATCATGTCTTGCAATTTTATGCTAAGTATACTGTAGTATGCAATGTAGCTTAGTGAATTATCGGCACATAAAGTAATGCAAAGCATAATGGCAAAAGTTTTTCATAAAATTTTTGCTGGGTCATCTTCAGCAAAATTCCAGCTCACGGTTTCATTAAATGCATAAAGACATTTCTGACGTTTTTTTCTTAAAACTGGATCATTCTAAAATATTTAAGAGGAATTTGCTTGTATTTCCCTTGATGATGTTTTCCCTTTTTTGTTTTCCTCTCCTTTTTCCTTTCCCCTTGAATTTTCTGAGATCATTGTCATTTCTAGTAAATGTTTCCTAAAGAAAATGACTTCTTCATAGTATCATTTTTTCTTGTTTTCATTTTTTTTTTCTTTTAATAAACTTGCCTTATGAAACTGCTGAGCATTTGTAACCCCCTTCCTTCCTCAAAAATAAAATTCATGTGTGGTACATGGCTGATGATGAAGCATGTGCGTACCATTTGTCATGGCTTTTGCTTGTCACTTTGAACAACTCTTGTACCATGCAGTTGTGGTTAATGTTGAACGAGTGTATTTCATGAGAAAATACATGTATTTCTCATGATGCTTCACATCGCAGATACAAAAAATTCAGCTAGGCTAGACAGAATTTACACTTCACAGGAACATGTGTATTTGATTGAAGGCCTAGATACGTACCCAATAACTATTTCAGATCATGCCCCAATAATTAAAATAAAAGCACAAGGTAATGATATAAAAATGAGAGCATGGTGCTCTCCCACTTTGCTCAAAAGAGAGGAAAAAGGAATGGGTAGTCGAAGTTATTCAGGAGATGGAAATTTCTTGTGAAAATATAGCTAGGGAGTGGGATATAATTAACATGGAGTTTAAAAATAGGGTGGTAATAAAAGAAATGGAGATATGGTTAAAAACTAATGAGTTACTTAGAGGGACTGAAATAATCTAATCTATTGCAAAATAGGCGGAATCTCACAGAACAAGAAGAGGAGCAACTGCAGAATGCTAAACAGAAAATGAGGGATTATCTCGATAATATGAATGAGTTTAGAAAAAATGCTGTTAAGCAACTGTTTTTTGATAACTCTAGAGCACAAAAACTTTCAGCACAATATCTCGGGTAACAAAGTAGAAAGGGCTGTCACCAAGCTTAGGGATCCTATAACAAGGGATCCTGTAGAGGTATTAGAAGTATTTTGGAAATTCTATGAAAGTCTGTATAAATCAGAGAAATATAGAAATCAAGAAAAGGTACAAATGGAAATGTTTATGGAAGAATTAATATGCCAAGGTTAGAGGAAAAGGAGGCTGAGTTACTAACCGTTAAGATAGGAGAAGGTGAGATAAAAATGATTATGTTCAACCAATCTACTGGAAAGTCCACAGGAATTGATAGTATTCCTGTAGAAGTTTGGAAGCTAGGAGGGAAAACAAGATCTGGAAGGCTTTGTTTAACTGTATTTTAAAAAGAGAAGTACCAACATTGTGAAAAAGCAGTGGTAGTTGTAATACTTGGAGTAACGATCCATCAGCTCCAGCTTCATACAGGGCTATTTCAATACTAAACCATGATTTTAAAGTGTTTGTCTGTAATGGTTAAAAGAATGGCAAAAGTGATGCCAAAATAGATATGGATCAATGTGATTTTTATGGAGGGGAGGCAAACATTTGACATTAACAGAACACATGAAATAGACAGAAGTAGAATGTAAGAAAATGCCACTATTGTTTTTAGGTCTTGATGCGGAGAAAGCATTTATCAGAGAAAGCTGGGACTTTGAGCAGGGCAATGGAATCATTTGCATTCCCTGATGAAATTGTAAGGTTGATTAGGAGGATATGCAGTGGATATAAAAATTGTACACACACCTGTTAAAATGCCAGTTTTTGTGATATAAAAAATGAGACCACAATAAATCATTTCAAAACTTAGTTTGAGTGTGCACACACAACAAAGTATTAGTTTAAGGGTGTGCTCACTTGCGCAACCAGCGTATTGTATGTTTTTTATTTTTATTTTTTTCCCCATAACAGATTTGTTTTTCAATTGAATTGTACAGGTTATAGGCCACATTAAAGGTGGGAAAAGTTTTTCTTTATTGTGGTCTTTTTTAATCACAAAAAACTGGCATTTTACCAGGGATGTGTACACTTTAAATCCACTGTATGAGGGATTGGAGGTGAAAATTTAAAGTGGTTTTGGGCCCTTTCTGATCATCTCTGCTTGAGCGGTGGACCAGGCAAGGGTGTTCTGTCTCCCCTTTGTTATTTGCATTATATTTAGAACCATTGGCAAAAAAAATAAATAAATAAGGGACTCAAAAATTCAAGGATATAATTGGTATGGTAGTCAAAGTTGCCTCTGTTTGCACATTGCATTATTTTATACCTGACAAAACCAGAAAGGGACATTACAGTGTTGTGGAACATATTTGATACAGTTTTGAATCTTTTTGGGATACAAAGTTAATTAAGCTAAAATGGAGGCAATAGCAGTAAATTGTGTGCCCACATACAAATTGGCTCAGCAATATCCATACTTATGGGTACTTGATAAAATGAAGTATTTACGAGTATGGATAAAACAATGATTCTGGTGCACCAGCTAAGGATATGTGGGAAGAGACTAAAAAGAAAGCTGTTCTATGGATATTGATAGTAAGATACAAGCAGTTAATTGATATCAATAGTAAGATATAAGCAGTTAAAATGTTTTGGTCCCTTGTCTTATACAGAGGTTAGGCTTATTTTTGATCAACCAGAGGAAAAATTGTGGATATCAATTAATAAAGAGCAGAAGGATTTTATCTGGGAGGGGAAGGCAATAAGATTTAATTGGGATGAGCTTTTTTTTTCCCCAATAGAACAGGCAGCTTGAGATTAGTTTATCTGAAAGGGTATTTCAGAGCAACCCAGTTAAAGCTCCTACACAGCACAAGTATAAAACTGTAATTCAGACTGGAAAGAGATGATAATGAAACAAGGACACTCAAAACAAAAAGAGGCTGGCATTTTGGATGCAGACCTTTAAGAAGAATAACATTAATCATACAGAAAATATCTCCATAAAGTAGCAGAAAGTATTCTAAGAACTAAGCCAACAGAGGACTAGAGAAAGGAGATTCTGCCAATAGAGATTACTGCAATTAGAGATACTTACAATAGGCAAGTGGGGGCTGAAATTTATTAGAGAAAACTGACAAAGGAACCAAGGTATTGGGAGCAAATAACTAAAGAGAGAAAGATAATAGAATGGAAAGATGCCAAGAATTTATTTGGACTGCAGGTTACAGATTGCCTTCCCTATCGGGGGTTATCAGAGTACAGGCAAAGAGAAATAGGGGGACCTAAATGAAAGACCAGCACTGACATTGTTTTTAGTAGTATCTAGAACATAAGTTGCCATTCAAAAATGAAGCAATTAGTAGAGCATGTAAAATATTGCATAATAATTATAAGAATCAATCGGAGGAAGTTAGAAAGGATTGGGAAGAGAGCTTGGATAAGCAATTCACAAAGAAACAATGGGAGGATATGTGTATATCTCCTAAACATGCAACAGAATTTAGAAGATTTAGGATTTTTGCCTGGAAGTGTTTACATAGATATTTCTATACCCCTAGTAGACACCAGAGAGTTTTTCCTCAGGCAGACAGCAGGTGTTGGAGGTGTGACAGGGAAGAAAACGGTAATTGGGAACATATTTTATGGGAATGCAGTGAATTGGTGTTGGGATGGACTGAGATGTTGGGTGGGCAGATTGGTCTGATGAGAGAGATGATTTTTCTCAGCTATGATACAGAATTGGAATTGCCTAGATATGGTAAGGACTTGCTGTGGCTAATAATGGTAGCTGACAAAAAAGCAATTACTAGAAAATGGAAATCAAACTTTAAACAAACTATACTAGAAGTAGTGAATATAGTAACCGAGAGAGAAAACAACTGGAATGGAGATCTTTAGAAAAGGGTAGGAGCAAACTACATAGGAAAATGGGAATTGAGGGAACAATACATACAAGGGAGGAATGAGTTTAAAAGGTGTCGGGACTTAATAAATGAGCTATGTAATCTTGACTGAAAAAGATTGGGTAGATTATACGTGATGTATAATTTTTGCCACTGGGAGTGTGTCAGTATGGTGTGTGATGTAAAAATGCTTGCAACTAGGATTGTGTTTTCATTTATATAAATGTATGATGGCCTGTGTAGTAGTCACTGATGGTTTAATAAAGATGTCTCTTGTTTAAAAAAAAAAAAGAAAAAGGCAGGAATTTAATAGTTTATTTAATGTTGCTTAGGTTATATGATATATAGCAATGTATGTGAAGTACGTTTGTTATGTTAATTATAGTTTGATTACTTGTATATGAATGCAAATGTGCCTATGTCACCAATGATAAAGATGTTTGATAAAAAGATAAGGGGTCTCTCATTCAACCCCATTTACTCGCACTACAATTGACTCTTTAGGTGATGGTGTCTATAAAGAAGCAAAAAACTAACAGTTCTCTGAGGATGTGAATTGGGTTTTGAAAAAGGCCAGAAAACCCAGTACTAGAAAATCCTGTGCAGCTAAATGGAAAAGATTTTCTATGTGGCATCATAATTATGCCCTGGAACCTTTTTCTGTGGGTATTCCTATGGTGTTTTCTTATTGTGTGAGATGCTCAATTCTGACCTGGCATACTCTTCTGTTAAAGTTAATTTGCCAACCATTTCTGCCGGTCTGCCTTTGAATCTGCCACTTGCTTTTAGATTTGAAGTTAATTTTTGAAAGGCATCCTTCATATTAGGCTTCTAAAAAGACTATTCCTGCATCTTGTGACCTATTTTTGTTATTGAAAAAATAATTCAGCCTCCTTTTGAGCCTATTGTCACTTTAGAACATTATATTTGAAAAACGATATTGCTTGTAGCTCTTACTTCTACCAAGTGGGTTTCTGAACTTCAGGCACCCATGACAGTTCCCTCTTTTCTGGTTTTTCACAGAGAGAATTTCATAGTAATCTTTCTTTCATGCCCAGTGTGGTTAGTGACTTATGTCTAAATCAAATTATTCACCTTAATTCTTTTTTTCTGTTCTCCACATAATGATAGTGAAAGAATTATTCATAACTTATATTTACATCAACAGCTCAGATAACTAAAGTTATAAGGAAACCTGTGCAACCTTATTTTTTTCCATTCTAAGAAATTTGGTTTAGCTGTTTCTAAGCAAATCATCTTCTCTTGGATTTCCAAGACCATTTCCTTTTGTTGTTCTTTTCATGGTAAGCAGGTTTTTTCTTCTGTTTGTGCTCTACCAAGGCAATAGGATATTTTGATGCTTTTTTCAAGTGCCTGGACACAATGCATTTTAGAAGCTGCTACTTGGTCTTCTGAACACACCTTTACTAAGCACTATAAGTTGGATGTGATTTCTAGGACAGAGTTGGTTTTGCCAGGGTCGTCCTGTGGCTTCCTCCTCCCATCCTGTCCAGTAGCTTTCATACTCTAGTTAGGAATACTGCAACAGTGATAAAGATCATAGCACAGTTGTGTAAGACCTTACCGTAACCGTAGATGTCCTACTTCGCACTGTTGCAGTATTCAGTCCCTCCCTCCCTTCTATCCCCTGTTCTGCTCTGTTCCATTCTCTCTGGCCAAGGAGTCCTTCTGGATTCACATGTACTTGTTTCCTTTTGGGTTGCTCTAGTTCTCCTAGGGCAATTCAGTTCTGAAATTTATACATCAGTTACATACCTTACATCTTAGACATAGGACATACTTCTGATGTACAGTGCCTGGAATTAGCCAAGGCTTTGGTATGCTGGCCAGACATTTGGCTACCTTGGCAGAAATATCTATTTAGTAAGGAATACTGTAACAGAGAGAAGTAGGAATCTGCTGTTATGGTAAGATCTTGCACAACTGCACTTTCTCCATCCTTTTGAAAATGGCCAGTGGCAATTACCAAAAGATTCCTCACAAGATAAACTTACACAAGACAGGTGCTCCTTGATCCATCCCATCCTGAAAATTATTCAGCTCACAGCCTGAATGATAGAAGTGTAATACTCTTTAGACACCTTTTCTCTGAGGTAAACCAGTGGGCATTAAAGGAGTCTAAAAAGCTTGCTACTGAAAATTCGTATATGGCTAGGTGGAAAAGATTTTGTAGTTGGTGCCATACTGTGAACCAATATTATTTCAAGACTCTGTTACCTTTGGTTCTCCAGTAATATAAGTTATTATCCTCTGGCCTTTCTTATTCTGCAATGAAGATTCATCAATTGGCCATTTCTATCTGTCTGCTCATGCATCTGCCTTTCTTTCTCTTAAGTAAAGAAGGTTCTGAAAGGGGTTTTACATATCCATCAGCTATGAAATAGGTGGCTCCTCCATGGAATCTTAACTTGAAAAACTTACACTTTGTTCCTTTTGAACCTGCTCCCAAGGCTGATTTGAAGTACATATCATGGAGACACTGCCATTCATTGTTTTGAATTTTGCAAGAAGAGTATCCAAGTTGCATGCTCTTATGACTCGACCATATCTCATATTTCATAAAGGCAGGGCATTTTTGAGAACTGACTCTTCCTTCATGCCTAAAGTAGTTTGTTTACTTTAAACCATTCTATTCATCTCCATGTTTTCCTCATAAAAACAAAATTAAGAGAGTATTCTGCACACTATGGATGTCCACAGACTCTGATAATACATTGATAAGACACAGAACTTCAGTTGTGCAATTGTTCATTTCTTATGACAGTAAGGGAGGGGGACACAATCACTGTTAAAACAAACTATTTCCAAATGGTCATCTCATGCCATTCAGTTGTATTCATATCATGACAAGACACTTCCATGCAAGGTCCATTCTACCAGAACTGTAGTGCTTGTACTGCTTTTTGGAAAGTTATGGGTTCCATAAATATTCTAGGGGCAGCAACTTAATATTCTCTTACTCTACCAAGAACTACAAAATTGACTCTAAGGTCAGATAGGTTTTACTACAAGATCCTTCAAGGGGCTCCTAGACTCTCATCCTTTCTTTTTAAGCTTTATTTGACATATATAACTTGGACTACTGAAGCTGTGATCTAATGACGAACATAGTACAGTTGTGTACATAAACTTACCATAACAGTAGATGTTCAAACTGCAACAGTGATCTAATGATGAACATAGTACAGCTGTGTAAGTAAACTTACCATAACTGTGGATTTTTGAACAGATTACTGTTGCAATAATAACAGCCTCCCTCCTTGCCCTTGTTTTTGTTATGCCAAGTTGGGTTCTCATCTTTGTCTTCTCCTAGCATGTATTTATTAACAGGGTTCTAGCCTCCCTTCTTTCTGAGGCTAGAAAGCTCTGAGTGTTGATGCCTGTACATTTGTTTTTATACCAACTCAGCCTCAGGTTCTAATGGTCATAGGGGCATGTGGAAGATGCCCTAAAGCTTTGGAAGCTGGTAGGATGTCCTATGTTTGGAAAGATATGTCCCCATATAGCTTAGTCTACTGCAGCAGTGATCTATTCAAATATTTAGTGTCATGATACATTTATTTATACAACTGTAGTTTCACTGCCAGATATCTGAAAATTCCTTGCACTCATTACCCTGTCAGCCCATTAAGAAGTCATTCTTGGCATTCTTCCTGTAGCTCAGTGTTATTCTACTGGATATTAAGAATGTATTTTTTTGTTGATTAGTTCTACAGTAAAGACTCAATGAGATTTCTTATTACCAAAACCAGTTGCTGATTGTGCTAGAGCAGGCATTGTCGGTTGATACGAGTGCTAACAGAAGGTGTGTGAAAGTCACAGACTGCTTATAGTGTGAGGTCACTACCTTTTCTGTTATATCTCGCCATTGTTGATCATTACATCAGTCAGGTGATAGATACTGAGTGTAACTTGATGCGTATCTCTCAACTGTCCAGATTTTTGCAGCATGTCCTGATTTGGATCTACTTTACATTACCAAAAGTCCATAACATCGAAGATGAATTCGCTGAAGAGAATAATGGAACTTAAAATGCTGAACCATGTAATTTTTCCCAGGGCAAGTAAACACATGCCCAAAACTACGCTACAACACACAGTACACTACACTATCTGAAACCCAACTAGGTGCGAGGGTTGCACCCATCACACCCTAGTAATTATATATACCAGCACCAGAATTGCACTATAATGGGGAAGAGGGCATTATTCCCCATGTTGGGCAAGTGTTTACTTGCCCTCAGGAAAAAATGACGCAATTTGGCATTTTAAGTTTCATTATTTCCACCTCTGCAAATTCATGTTCAGTGTTATGGGCTTTCAGTAATGTAAAGTAGACCCCCCCCCCCGATTTTTGCCTCCTATTTCTGGTCTGTTCCTTATAAAAAAAAATTTCTGGCAAATCACTGAGGAATGAAATCACTAAATAACCGCACACATTTGAGCTTTAAGACTTAATATCCTTTGTAAAATACATTCTAACCACACATTCTGCTATTCTAGCAACTTTCTAAGTTTATAAGTGCAATACTTAAAATCCTATTCTTGGACCTTTGCCCCCCCATTATTTAAGGCTATGTCCAGACTTCTTAAAGTGTGTTGTTCTCTTTTCCAACCATTCTTACCTTTCTAATTACATGATCATGAACTTAAAAAAAATTTTAATTACAAATTCAAACCACAGCAAGATATAGTGATTCCTCGTTATTTCTAGTCCTGCTATTTTCTCAGCTGACTAGATAAGTATTTCACCTGAACACTTCTAAAAATAGATTATTTTTATATTGAAACTACTGTATTTTTTTGTTCATACAAAGTTTACAGGATCCATACAGTCCTCATGCATGGTCCACTCTCGATTAGTTGGTGACTGACTCTAAACAAAAACAAATTGCATTATTTACCATAACAAACTGCATTTTTACCATGTTTATTTTGTTACCTGCATTGTTTCTTATTGCATTAAGCAAGTACCAATTTTTACATCAGAGCTGTTCGCAAGAACAGGTAATACACTTCTCTAAAAAATGCATTTTTAAGTTTTTATTGAATTTTCAGTTTGTAAAATAATTACAATATTTACAGTCAGAGATTTGTGAACATAAATGAAAATTTCAACTAAACTCACACACAAAAGAAAACAACTATTTACGGGAGTGTCCATCAACCATCAACTCATTCAAATTATAAATTACACTAAATCTAAAATGCAGTTATTTTTGCTTGTTAAGCAGATCTCTTAACTTTTGTCCATGCATTGTAGCAAGAGGTAAACCTGGTTGTTCTTCATTTAAAACAATACATCTTTTAAGTGTGTTACTAACCCTTGCTCTCTTTGCCCTTTCATAATCATGTCCTTATATTTATTGACTCACTGGCAGATCCCCATACAATGACCTATATCTGTCTCTCATTACTGTATTGTTTCACTACTTCATCCCATAGTTGCCATTTTTTTATGATATCTAATATTCTTCCCATTAAAAAGTAGTTCATCCTGTTACTTAAGTTCCTTCATTAGTACCATCACTTCTATTGTTGCTGCTTCTGACTATCTTCATTTTGTAGTTATCACTTTCTTAGATACCAACAATAGTAATTGGACTAATTCCCTCCTTGATTTATTGCTGCTTGACTTTTTTATGCAGTTTAACAAATATTCTTTCTCGTCTTTGTCCCATGTATTAATAATGTAATATTTGTCCCATATAATAATCCCATCCTAATATCCATTCCACTAAATGGCACAAGTCATTCTAATTTATTTCACCTCCCCCAAAAATATGTTTCCAGTCCCCCATCCCATTCTGCCGACATCTCCAACAATTAGTTTACTTCCTGAAACATTTTACTTAGTCTGCTTAAGGTATAAAAATATTTGTGCAAGCATTTCTACCCAAATATTTTTAACCTCCTAGCTTTTAACTTTTTTGACTTTCACAAATCTTCTGCCAATTTTTGTCCAATGCAGTTCTATTCAACATCTTTTCTCATCTATTAATTAGATGCTTTTTAAATAGTTTTTTTATTACCTTACACATTCTACTTACAATAATAGCTCTTGTGCTATGTTCAGGTCTTGCTTTTTGCAGGAGATGGATCAGTTGCAGTTTATTTATCCCATTTAAAGTTTCCCTATTGCAACTTTCCTAAAGGTTTTAAGAGGCCAGTATGTTGCATCCACACATTCCTGTGTAATCTACATGTTGATTAATCTCCTCCATTGTCATTAATTTGTTCTCTTTCCTTGTCTGTTCCAAATAGAATATTTTATCACTTTTTGTTAACCAGTTCTTTGTAATAGTGGCATCCACCCACTTGTAATAGTTTGGTTTCTGTTTACCTATAGGCTTTAACTCAAAGCACCACCATTTAACTACTTTCCTTTTTATCCCTTCATCAAAATAATTGCACCCTGTAGTTGTCTTTATCAAGTCCATCTTTAGTTATTGCCAATATTCCTATTTTCTTCCTTCCAGTAGAAAAAGTAGCTCTTTTCTTACAAATAGTAGCATTTATATCACTGCAAAATATTCTAGCAAATTAGACACTGCTACCCCTCATGAGGCCTAGTCAGAACTTTTCACTTAGTTCTTAGTCTCTGCCCATCCAAAATGTACCTGGAGAACATTTTTACAAGAGACTTCCCCTTACAATCACCTGTTTGATGCACAAACACCTGCCCAAGGTAATGTATAAGTAGGGCTATAAACATTTTAATGCTTGCACTCCTTAGTTTGTTTACCTTTACAGACTCCTATTTGTTTCTCATTTTATTTTTTATCATGACTCTCCGCACTTCTTTTGGGGATTCTTTTGCATTGCTGTTATCCAAATCCCTAGATATTTAATTCTGTAGTGTCCATATAAACTTGATTACTTTTTGCACTGGCTCATGCTATTGGTTGCAGTTTGCATAAATGGCTTTTGATTTTTTTGCTTATTTACCTTATATCTAGTGATTTTACTGAATTGCCTCAACATTTGAAATAACCTCTCAAAATCTTTGTCAGTTAAAAATAAAATTGTCATCATGAGCAAATGTTGCAAATTTATACTGTTTACTCTTGGTTTTCTACTCCCCTGATTTCCAATGTTCTCAGCTTTTCTGCTAGGGGTTCCAGATATAAAGTAAATAATAGTGAGTGATAATGGGCATCCCTGCTTTGTTTCCACCCTGTTTGGAACTTCTGGTTAACCTTCCCATTAACTCTTAATCCAGCATTAACTTTATTATATATTTCTTTAAGTGAAATAATTAAACTCTGTGGAAATGCATTGGCTTTTGATACATCCCATAAATATAACCAGTGAATTCTATAAAAAGTTTTCTCAGCATCCAATCTTATCATCATGAGCAGCGTTTTAGCTATTTCTCCTTCCTGGTGTATTATTTTAACAAGCAAAATACTGTCAAATGTTTACCTTACTTTCACATATCCATATTGATCCCAATCAATTTACCCAACTCGAACCACCTTTGCAATCCTATTTGCTATAACAGAAGCAAATGCTTTATTTTTTAAACAGGAAACATATTTATAAAATTATCACTCCTGACTTAGGCAATTGTACATTTATATAAACGAAAACAAACCATACCGACATATTTTCATTTGCAAAAAATATACATGACTTATAAAATGTCCAGTCATTGTCAAACATTACATACCTAATTCATAATTCAATTTTTGTCTTCCCTTAAACCTCATTCCTCTTCAGAAACATTATTCCACATGTATTGTTCCCACAATTCCCATTTTCTATGTAATTTGCACCTATCCTTTTCTAAAGATCGCATTTCCAGTTGTTTGATGTCTTTTACTATGTTCGCTACTTCTAGTACAGTGGTTTAGACTTTGATTTCCATTTTCTAGTAATTGCTTTTTTTGGCAGCCACCAGAATTACACTCGGCAAAGCCTTACTATATCTAGGCAATTCCAATTCTGTATCACAGCGCAAAAAAAACATTTCCTTAGTCACAGGTATTTGCTCACCCAGTATTTTGGATAGGGTAGTCTGTGGGGAATGTTTAAACTCTGCCAACTCATTACACTCCCAAAAATATGTTCCCAATTATCTCTTTCTTCCCCATGACACCCCCAACATTTGCAACCAACCTAAGGAAATTTTTTTGGGAGTATGCTTAGGGTATAAAAATATCTATGCAAACACTTCCAATCAAAGATTTTAAGTCCTGCAGACTCTGTTGCATATTTGGGAGCCAAACATATACCCCGTCATTGTTTCTCTGTGAATTTCTTATCCAATCTCCCTTCAAAATCCTTTCTAATCTCCTCTGAGTGATTCTTATAGTTATCATGCAGTATTTTATATGTCCTACTAATTATCGCTTTTTAACAGCAGCTTCTGTTCTAGATTCTACTAAAAACGGCACCAGTGCTGGTCTCTCCCTTTGGATCCCCCTATTTCTTTCTTTTTGACTATACTCTGATATCAGTCCTTGATAGGGAAGGCAATCTCTAGTCTGCAGTTAAAATTAATTCTTGACCACTTCCCTTTATATTACATTTCCCTCTCTAATATTTTGCTCCCAATACCTTGGTTCCTTTTCCAGCCCCCTCTTGCCCATTCTCTGTACCCCTAATTGCTGTCATCCCTAATGGCAGACTGTCCTTTCTCCATCTCAGTGTTGGCTTAATTCTTAGAATGCTTTCTGCTACTTTACGAATATAACATTCTGTATAGTTATTGTTATTCTCCATAAGGATCTGCATCCAAAATCCCAGTCTCTCCTTATATGTTGAGGCCCCCATCCCATTTCATCAACATCTCTTTCTAATTTGAATTATATAGTTATGCTTGTGTTACATATAGGAGCCTTAACTGTGAATCTAATCCCAAACCACCTTTTTCTGTTGGAAGGATCAACAGAAGCAAATGCTTTATAATCATAATTTAGAACTGAAGTAGGCCTACACAAGTCTGGTTTAGTGAGATCTTTCATTTCTTTTGGTAGAACTGTTCACAGAAACCTTATACAAGCATGTTAATAGCTGATGCAGCTGTACCCACCAGGAAGAAGCCACCCTGCTGGAATCACAACATCAGTAGGTTATATATTTGAAGGAAGTAAATCATGGTAAAGATTAGGATGTGCAGCACACAGCAGGATAAAACACTCTCATCAGGCTAAACAATCAACTCGGAGCACAAATAAAGTCTACCAGTGCCAAATTTGAGGTAAATATGGCCTCTCAGGCCAAGGACATCCATAAGAGATTCTTTAGCTATGTCCGCAGCCTCAAAGGCAATAGACAATTGTGTGCAGAGCTCATTGTAAATGGAGCCCAGCTGTACCAAGCCAGAATATATAACAAATTTACTGGCTGACAAATTCAGCTCTAAATTTACTCCTGTTTCCTCATCAACCTTCTTTCAGGAAATAGCATCAAATATAACTGCCCCTGCTATCACTAGGAAACAGGTCCTTACAGCTCTCTTTAAGGCCAAGAACACTGGATCAGTGGGCCCAGAAAACATCCCAGTGCTTTTGAAATAGCATGAAACATGCTCTATCAGGCCATCTGGAACTGCTATTTGACAGTATCCTCCAAGCAAGTTTCATGCCTCATGAATTGAGAACAGCAAAAGTCATCTCTGTGCACAAAGGTGGGTCAACTACAGACCCATAAGTCTCACTAATCTCGTATCCAAAGCCCAAAGAACTATCGTGGAAATGAATAGTAATGACATAGAAAACATCCAGGCACTGGACCTAACTCAGTTTGGTTTCATCAAGGGCAGGTCATGCCTATTCAACCTGGGGGACTTCTTTGAGAAGGTCTGCAAACTGATGGATGAGGGCAAAATGGTTCACACTGCCTACCTGACCTGTTCAATTTGAAACAATCCCCCCAACTCAGGCATTGTTGACAAACTTAAGAGGTTAGGTACTAGCCCTTATGTAATCCTGTGGATAGCCAGCTGGCTCACAGACAGGACCCAGGAAGTTAGAATAGTGGAGTCCACCTCTACAAAGAGGCCAGTCACAAGCAGAATCCCTCAGGGATTGGTCCTGGGACCATTCCTTTTTGGCATTTATTTCTCTGAAGTCGAGGCAAATGTCAATGGCCTCTGGCTGACTAAATTTGATGATGATTGTGAATTAGGAGCTGTCATTGACTCGCCCACTGACACAAATGTTCTCCAGGAAGGACTGACACAAACAAACAACTGGTGTCAGAGCTATGAACTAAAACTAAATACCAATAAATGCATAATAGTATCATTTGGTAAGTCATCTACCCCTGGAAACTATCATAGTAACACCACACTCCTAAGAGTTGACTCAGTAGCCAGGGACTTGGGGGACATACGTAGAGAGTAATTCAGCCTTTGACCATCACATGTCTACAGTAGTGACAAAATAATTTTATGTTCTGCAAATTAGAAACAAAGGTATGGCATCTAGTTCCAAAGAAGTCATTGTTCCACTGTATTCATCATTCAACAGACCTGTCATTGAGTACAATGTCCCATTTGGTATGTATCTATCTAGGCATATCCAACAACTGGAATGTCCACATAGATGCCTCACTAAAAGAATAAAGTGCATAAGTAACATGTCCTATGCAGACCACCTCAAGGCCCTATCCCTGCATTCTGTCTCTTACAGTCTGTTGAGGGCAGAAATGTGCCTGGCATACAAGGACCTTCTGCATATCTGCAAAACAAACAGCATGAAAATTACTCTTTCTAAAGACTTAAACCCTGCCTGTGATAAAAATAGGACCTGTTGGAGATACTCTGGTAATGTATCATAGAGACTACCCGTTCTCTGGAAAAGGCTCCCCATCCATTTGAAGCAGAGTTCCTCCCTAAGCCAATTCAAGTGTAACTTGGACAATTGGATAGGGAACAGGAAATTCATCCCTGGTTTGGCACCTATGTCTCTAATGGACACAGGCAGCCTGTAAACGGTTCCGGGCCCTTGCTTGTAAATTTTTCATTTCCCAAGTTCCTGCCCCTGCTTCCACTTATCAAGGGTAACAGAACTTGTCAGAGATTTGGGATGCATGGAGATGCTTAAAAAGGCCCTTGTGGTCATTAGCCTAGTACACTCCCATGAACCTGTGAACCTAAGACTGATAGTACTTCTTTCCAGGACTTGGGAATTTTCTTCCTCTTAGGAATGACATTGAGCAAATCAACTACCAGTTAGGTCACCATACTCCTAGCTGCAGTCCATCTCACCCAGGTGTCTTCCCTATTGCTGGGGCATTTATTTGCTCTTGTATCTCTTGTCTAGTAATGGTTGTGGGTAACACATTTTTTCCTCAGTAGTCAGTCTTCTTAGTTAAGCCATTCAAGGTAATCTTTAACATCATGAAACCAACTATTATTTGGACTCTGTAGCCTGTAAAACTCTTACACTTTAAATATTCTAGCTGTTCATCTCTTACTAACTGTCCTGTTTGAGGATCTCTTGTTTTTAATATGCCTTTTTCATCTTTATTTTGCTTTAACTTACTGACAAGAATTTTTTGTATCTTGGGCATATGAGTAAGGTATTTCTGCTTAATGGCTGTCTGTCTCCTTAATATCTTATCATCTAAGCTCTCATTCCATTTCTCCTGTGACTCTCTCAATTCTTTTTGTTCTTCATTTATCAAGTGATGTCCCTTGCTCTGTATGTAACTCAGAAATGTTGCTCATACAGTATTTCTAAGCTTGACATTTTACCACCCATTCCCTTTTTCTTGCACCTCTATGCATACCTCTGTATATATTTACCTGATTAAATATTCATGCTCACTCAAGATATAGAACCCATCTAATCTGGGCCAGTGTCTGTTTCTATCTGCAAAATATGTATATGACCTCTCATTTTGCCTCCTAATTCCAGTATCTTCCCAGTCATATAAGTGATATAACTGTTTTAAATATTTACCATCAGTGGTTACTTCCGGTGCTGTAGGACTCGCTGACATCAGCCTTACTTGTCACTACATTCTATTCCCCACCCATTAACAGTTTATGTTGATGAAAGCTCACTATCTTATTAAAGATATATATCATATCTTCTTTAGAATTTTTCTTTGGAAGGTATACATTGTCAGTAAAACGTACCTACCCCACTATCTTCAGTTTCTAGGTATTCTTTTTTATTAGTGTAATTACTTTTCTCTTCCTACCGTCTATTGCCTTTGCATAAAAGCCTGACAATGTGCCCATAACATAAAACTGATATGTTCTTCAAACTGAGATGTATTTCCTATAACGTTACTATTTCCTGATTCCCTCTGCAGATATATTGTATAACTCTGTTTTCCTGTCATCTACTAGGCCATTTACAGTCCATGTTACGATTCTAATCATCCTTACCATCTTTTGATGTTACTTCCACTTCTGTACTTACCCATTGTCATGAATATATATACCCATTTCTTATCAGCCTTTCTTAGTAATGTCCACACAAATGTCCTCAGTGATTGGTTTAATGTAGTCATGTAAAATTTTCTAGTAGCAAAATAAACCTCTTCAACAAAAAGTACAAAAACAAACAAAAAAAATACATTTCCTCCAACCTGTTTTCTGTATTTTGCATAAGCATTTACTCCAATACCCTTTACTTTGGCTTAGCATCATCACTGTCCATTTCAGTACCCATAAGCTCTATTCCTGTCACTGAAATGTAGATTATACTCCTTTCACCTCATTTCTTGTACATCCACTGTTCTAAGAAGCTTTTATCCTTTTATGTATTCTCACCACTTTTCCTTCAATGATTTTAAAATTGTCCCAATGTTTAAATTTCATTTAGATCATATTATGCCTTCAATATTAGCAGCTGATCAGCATGTTCCCAATAGCTTACATGTCACAAGTCAAACTTTAATTTCTCCACCCCAATTTGAAAATATCCAATAACAAGTTAACTTCAGAGTTCTTATGCATTGTAGTGTACCCTGTATAATACTTCCCTTCTCCTTCTAAGAGCTCTGTATGCTACTTCAGAGTAAATGTCACTCCTCAGTGTGGTAAATTAATATCTGAAAGTTTAGTAGGTGTTCATCATATTGATCACTGCTGCAGTAGCTTTAGGTATATATTTTATATCCTGCCTAGGATATGAAAGCTGGCCAGCTTCCAAATCTTAGAGCACCTTTCATGCACCCAAATTATCAGGCAAAGCGAGCCAAGCTGACTAAAAGATAAGTCTGGGCACAAGCCCTTCAGAGCTTTAGTGCCTCCAAAGAGTATGCTCATCTGAGGCTTTTGACGATAGAGGGTCAGCTTGTGCTGCTCCTTTGCAGTGCAGATAAGTTCCATTTGGGGGAAAACTTCTATTTATTAATTTTATTTACTGTTAACACTTTCCTCTTTAGGAAAGTTATTTTAAAGATAGGTTTTGTATTTTAATGGACTATCATAAGCCTTTAATGTACTTTTAAACATGAGCGCTCTTTTTTTCTATCAGTTTAAAACTTGTTTAAAGTAACTGAAATCCATTTTTTTCTATCAGAATTGTGTTTATTTAACTTTGTGGGGCTGGCAAATGGTTTTAAGTGCTTTTTACTGTGCTCGTCTGTGAATAAAGTAATATTTTCAGCTTGACCGTGGAACAATCTGTTGATTCCATGGTCAGTCCTTCTTCCAGGCGTGCGCACACAAAAAAAAAAGTTAAGCAAACAGCCCCTGCCATCATAGCAGGCTAGCAATCTGCCTCTGCCTTAGCCTCAGGTAGGTGACTGTGCTGCGGTCATTAGTTGTACCTCAGACCACTCATCTTTTACCTTGGATCTCTGTATTATACCACCTGCAGCCACTATGGACCAGGGGTTAGCCACATCCTCTGCAGCAGTTGAAGTCCCTCAGTGGACAAGAGGGAGCCACTCTTGTCAGTCCTAGAAAAGGGAACAGGGAAAGCTTCTTTATTTTGTCAGAATGTTGTTCCCATCACTGGTGAAGCTGCTGCTGCTGCTATTAATAATACTGTTGGTGCCATTTTTCCCATCTAAAAAACAGCAAACTAAGCAATCTATTCCATCTCAAATTTAAGTAGACAGAAGTAGTTTATAGGGTGTAGCATTTGGTTTAATTCCTTAACTCCTTATCGGAGCAGTGGTTTACATTGTCACCTCACAGCAAGAGGTTCTCCAGTTTGATTCTCAGCTGGGGTGCCTTCTGTACAGAGTCTGCATGTCCTTCCTGTATTTGTATGGGTTTTGGGTGCTCTGGTTTCCTCCCACATTACAAGGACATGCATCTGGAGCATTTCTCCCCGGGCCTCGTCTGAAAATTAGCTTGTTCCAATTCAGACTTTCCCATTAAACAAATGTTAAATAAATAAAATAAATAATTTAGACTATTTATCCTTCTTGTAAAGTAAGTTCTGGTTAAAGAAAGAGGGATACCTCCTTTCCTGCAGAAATTCATAATTCTGAATCTGGACAGGAATATAAAGGAAAATATATGGACTTTTCTCTTTAGATTTCTGATTCAGACTCTGAGGAGAGCTCATTTTCCTGACGCTCCCTGGGGGAGGGGGGGTCTCTTTCTCTGAGACTATTTCTAGAATGTGTCATTGTTCTCAGTGGGAGACCAGTGAAGTTTCTCTATCCCTAGAGCCCGGTAGAGTGTTTCTGTTGCCTTGATCTTTGCTATAGCAACTGCTCTATTAGTCTGATAGACAACCAGTATTCCATCTTTGCTTTGTTCATCTTTTCTATTTCCCACCTTTTCCTGGACTCATTCTTTATTTTGATGACTTCCACAACTTCTGAAATTCCATCATCAGTTTCCTTATGTACCTCTCCATACCTGGCTTGACTGCATATCTGTTTATAGTCCTCAAACATGCTGTTTTGAACAGCTGCCATTCCTCCTCAACTCTTCCTGTTGCCTTTTCTTTCTGATTTACTAGAACCCTGAGTATTTCCTTGAACTCATGTGCTTTCTCTCCAGTCAACCTTTAGGTTTGCAGCCCAGTCCACACTAATAGCCAAGCATAGCAGAAATTGTGCTAATCCTTCATACCAACAAGAGGAAGAATCCAGGAGCATAACATAAAATTTTCTGACTGTCTATAGGATGATGGCCTGCATATAATTGATTAGTGAGACCATAAACAGCTGTCCATAAGTAAGAGTGTGTGTGTGTGTGTGTGTGTGTGTGTGTGGGGGGGGGGTAAACAGACCATTTTTCAGTTATCAAATTTTGTCACATTGGGCCCCTGCCATTGTTCCTAAACAGGAAAATCTAAATTGAGGAACTGGGCTTCCCACAAAAATTTATATATGTTACCACTGGCTTTGATAGCTATATTTGCAAGGATAGAAAATGAATTAAAAAAATGAACCTCAACTGATATATCCAACATAGTTAACATCATTACTTAATATGTGTTTAGGAAAGAGGTGTAGTCAGCCATAATTACTGCTGTGAGAGGACTTTTTCCATCGTTTTGTTTTCTAAAGTCAATGTCTAAAAGCATACTTAGTAATCTGCATAAAAATAATGAACATTGATTGACCATATCTTTTTACATCAAAGAAATAGGGATCAAACCCAGAGTGCCACAGACCTGAATGTAACAATTCCTACTAAATATGTCATTTAAGGAATGCAATTGTTCTACACAAATGTACAGTGAAACCAGGGATTTTTCCTAATTTTTGGTACTCTAAGGTCCCATATTGCTGTCCCCATCAATGGTGCCCCTCCTACTTGCAATTAATTATTCATGTTACCCCACACCCCAAATAATGGCCCACATCAAAGACAGATTATAGTCACTTAATGCAAAATAAATTGGTGGTTGCGTACATATTCACAACACAATGTTATCGTGCAGCTTCCTGTTGGGGAGGTGCAACACTTCAGTTAAGTGTTGCTCTATAAGAAGCATTTGTATGTACTACAAGACAGGTGATCCCACAGATGTTCACACCTATACTTAACTGGTGTTTACTAGCAATGCTACACTGATAAGCCACCCACAGAGGTCCACTAACACCAAAGTTCACACGCATGCACATCTACAGCCTCACCTGTGACATACAGTGGTAAAGACATGACAATGACCAGGCTATCCCAGTTCAATTAGTAACTCAGGTGCTAAAAGTTGGACTTTATTTGAAGGAAAAAGGACAGAAACTTAGAAAAGCATTGTTACTAAGTCAGGTTTGAATATTACAATTAAGCATACAGCCATAGCATTTAGATCTGAAACAGGTCTAAAAGAGCATATAAAACTTGTTTAATAAAGAAATTCATAACAGCAGAAGATTTATGGATATTCTTTGAAAATCAATGATGCGAGACTGGTGACAAAATAGAAAGATGATTTTACTAGTTGAGAATGAAATTGTAAAATACTTCCTTACTCCTTTTTTTTTTTAATGGTAAAAAAATAAAGGAACCTTTTTTGTAGGGCAACAAAGGTGACATTGAAGTGAGCTGTTGAGTTATAAAATGATTTATATAAAAAAAGAACATTTTGCTGAAAATTGCACAGAAATGTATTGTAAACTGTGTAAATAAATTGGTTATATATTTAATATTTCAGTGGCAAAAATAAAAGTGACATAGAGAGAGAAAAATACAGATAAATTTTATTGAATATGTGCAGAGAGAAATATGTACTTGCAGAATGAAAAAATAAAGCATATGTACATTTAGGAAGAAGTGTAATAAACAACAGAGGGAAGAAGCCAAAGAAGCAGCAGATGAAACAATGTGTGGGAAAATGCCCTACTGGAAAACAGCAGAAACATAAATTGGAAAAACAGGGCACAGATTTTCAATTTAACAAAAAGAAAAGGGATGTTGAAATGGAGTCTAACGAGGATAAAAGTATTTCGTAGGTATATAGTAGTATATAAAAAACTCTTGTCTTCCTCTCCTTAAGGACTCACTTGCCAAAAAACAATGTAAATCCAAAAAAAACAGTTGAGTCCAAACAGGTGTTTCAAATTTTTATTCCATAAAAACAAATAAAATGATCATAAAACTGTGAGCGCTTTTGGGATAACCCTTCATCAAACAACATAACAGCATTTATGAAATCTCTTTCATTTGTAATTTGATGCAAGAGGGGTTAGATATAGTGAAGAGAGATAGAATGGGCAAGCCCAGACCATGGTTTAAAGCCCATTGGACACAAAACCATGAGAATAGTACGATGACACAAAAAAGTAACAAACATAGGATTATGCTACAGTATAGCAACAACATAAATGGTGTCTGTGAAATAATTAAACAAAACTGGAAAATCTTGTTAAGTGAGGATAAACTCAAAAATATACTGGAAAAAGAATCAAGTTTTGGTTTTAGACGCAATAGTAACTTGAAAGATATTTGATTTACACACATACACACACACCTGGGAAAGGCTGGCACAGATTTACTATCTATGCCCCCGTCTGTCCAGACTATAAGGTAGTTTTCACTGCCACCAGTCACTCCTTATCAGGGCCCTTAACAAAGGGTATCCAATCTTACTGTGTAATATTAATACTAATATATATGGTAGTTTGACCAAGAGCAAGGCTATTAGAGGTGGCCCACACAGTGTCACCAGATAAATATGCAAGTATTCTCAAAACTTAAATATCTCTACAAAGATCAACCCTAATGAAAGGTTTAAATGCATTTAATAGTAAATAATAAAAGAACAAGGCAATACTAAATATATATTCACAATTACATCAGAGGTCAGAATCACAGGAAATACTTAAAACAACAGTGAAGGACAGGCTCAGTATAAATAAAGAAAAATATCTAAGCTAAGCTTCACTATATTTTTGACTGTATCTAAGATAATTATAATGTTTCCTAGAAATTGACTTCATTAGAGCAAGGGAGATGTGAATGGTTCTTATTGTTGTTGTCAGGTCCAAGACCGAATGCAGAATGTTCTGTCTCACTAAGAGACTTCTCAAAATAATATCTCAAATATTACTGCTGGCATAGCTTGCAGGATGACATCACTTCTTGTCATCTGACTTCTATTTCCCAGGCCAAAACCCCCATGGCTAGAAGCTGGCAGCATTTAACATCTACCTGTAAAAATATACAGACAAGGGCTTTCCTCAGATCTTTGGCAGATGCTGGAAGTCATAAAACAATTGCATTCCTTCATGCTTCCAACATAGCAATTAGTTCACTCCAAGGACAATACAGAAAGCTTAATAGCACAGACTCTGTGTTTCTAGCTGCATTGAAAACTTTATGGTGTAGCATATAAAGTCATTTAATTTCAGATATTTTTTCTAAAGTTTACTGCACTGAGGTTAACCTCCTGTATTCCAGTTTCCACTGTTAAAATATATACATTTAAACAGTTACAATAGTACATGTACATTTCTGTTCTCTTCCAGTAGGGCACACTGTGGTTACATTTCAAACACTTTGCAAAAATGCCTTTTCAATGCACATGTCTGTACAAGCAGTTTGATATACACATGACATAATGTTCTAATACATTTGTAACATGAGCATCTTGTATAAATTATTTTGATATTCACCAATGACATATAATTATTTACAAAATTCCAGCTAGCTGTGCTGGAAGTATCTCCTTTCTTCACAGTGCATTTGTGCAAATATACATCAGACTGTTTGGCATCCCTGTTTGATCAAATTCCATTATTAATGCACTTTACAACTTGGTTGCTATCTGAACTAATTTCTTGGAACAGTTTTTTCTTAACCTACAAGATCATAAGAGAACTGTTTGGCTACCTCCATGAATATCTGCACCCATACCTTTATATTTTTTCGCTGTGTTCTTCCAGACTGGGATTCCAGAAATAGAAGTATTAAGGAATGGAACAATCAAAGTGACAGAGTTAACACTGTACTGTTCATCTCCAGAAGGTCTGGAAAGGAGGAGGGGGGGAATCAGAATGATCCTTTAATAGATACATTAAAATGTATGGTTTTCTTAGCTCTGTAGAGAATCAAACACTTTAAATCAATGACTTTGATGACTAACTTGGTTCATTTGTTAATCTTTAGAACTGCATATCATTTTAAGTGGCTCACAGAAAGAATTCAGTATCTGAGAATTTAATTTTCTACAGTTAAGGATAAGATGATCTCTCAGTATAATGTTAAAGTAGCCAAAACTATCTGCAGGCTCTTGAGCCAATGCTCCTCACTGATATTTTTTTTAACAACTTTATTGAATTATCACTTAAGAGACAGGCAAATATACATTTATATAAAAGCAAGCAAACCATATTAGCATATTCCTAGTTACAAACATTATATATCGCACGTGTTTTTTTGTAGAACTGTCACCAATCCAGCATTACAAAAATTTGCCCAATTCCTGCCTTCCCTTAAATCACTCCCCTCCTCCAAAACATTATTGTGCACGTATTTTCCCCACAGTTTCCATTTTTTCTAGTAATGTGCTCCTACCCTTTTCTACAGGTCCTATTTCCAGTTCTCTTATCTTGGTTACAATATTCAATATTTCAACTACAGTTGGTTTAGACTTTGATTTCAGTTTAATAGCACTTGCTAGTTGGCAGCTACCAGAATTAAGCTTAGCAAGGCCTTATTATGTCTAGATAATAGAAATCTTGTATCCCAGCTTAAAAAAAAATAATTTCCTTAGTTGCATCCATTTTCTCACCCAGTATTTCTGACAGAGTACTCGGTAGGGAATTTCTGAAGTCTGTAACTCATTACACTCCCAAAACATATGTTCCCAGTTATCTCTTCCCCACCACACCTCCAACATTTTCTATTGACCTGAATAAAAATTGTTTTGAATATACATGGGTTATAAAAATAACTATGCAGATACTTCCAAGCAAAAATATTAATCTTCTAGACTTTGTTGCATATTTGGGAGACATACATACATCCTCCCTCATTTTTTCTTTGTGAATTGGTTATCCAATATCTCTTCCCAATCCTTTCTAACCTCCTTTGATTGATTCTTATAGTCATCATGCAATATTTTATATGCTCTACTAATTATTTCTTTCTTAATAGCAACTTCTATTGAAGATTCTACTAAAAACTCTACCAGTGCTAGTCTTTCATTTAAGACCCCCCTATTCTTTCTCTTTGCCTATACTCTGATATCAGTTATTGATAGGGAAGGCAATCTCTAACCCACAGTCCAAATAAGTTCTTGGCATCTCCCATTCTAAAACCTTTTCCCTCTCTAGTTATTTACTCCAGTACCTTGGTTCCTTTACCAGCTTTCTCCAATAAATTCCATCCCCCTCTTACCTATTGTCTATATTCCTAATTGCAGTTACCTCTATTAGCAGAATCTCCTTTCTTCATTCCTGTGTTGGTTAGTTTATAGAATACTTTCTGCTACTTTATGAATGTAATATTCTATATGTTTGTTGTTATTCTCCTTAAAGATCTGCATCCAAAATCCCAGTATCTCCTTGTTTCTTGAACTTTCCTCCATTTCATCATCATCATCATCACCCCTTTATACTTTGACTCATATTTTCTGCTTGTGTTATGTATAGGAGCACTAACTTTGTTGCTCTAAAATACCCCTTCAAATCGGTTAATCCCAATCTGCCCTGTTCTATTGGAAGAATAAGCTTATCCCACTTGACTGTTGCCATCTTCCCCTCCCAAATAAAATCTTTCATCTCTTTATTACTTGCTGTCCATAACTTCTCCTCTGGTTGATAAAGATATGTAAATCACGATTTGAGAGGGGGAGATTGGGAAGCCACCCTAGAATATAGGGAGCTAGTGTGGCAGCTTAGATTGAATGCAGCAAACTGGCCTGGGCTAAATGATACTATCAGCATAAAACCAATTTTAAAATTAAGAAGGGCCAGATTATGAGCATAGCCCATGTGTAATAGCACCTATGCATTTAAAGATATTCATAGGGGGGAATTAGTAGTATAGGCAAGGGGACTATTTTGCCCATATATATGCATTCTTTACCCATTTTTTTACCTGCTCTTTTATGTACTTTGATATGTTTATTGTGAACTTTTGCTTGCAAGCATGCATTTTGGTAAAGTTTTGACAAGCACAAGTAGTAGCACACCCGCGTGTTATTTTAATTTGGTTTAACATGAAATTTTAAAATGTACATAGTACAATTTTTTAATTCAACATGAGATAGGATATGTAATGATAAGTTTTTGAATTGTAGGGAGCTATGCTATGCTATACATTTGAATTGTTTGAATGGTTAGGATAACTTTTATGTATTTTATAGGTAGGTTACTTAATTAAATGAATGGCAATTGTTTAGTTTTTAATTGCATTATGATTGTCTAATTAACACAAGCAGCTATTTAAGCTGATGTTTCAGAATGTCCCAACAACTTGACAAAGCTAGGAACATCCTAGCGAAAGCGCTTGTGATACGTGACTTTGGTGTGGTTTTCTACAATAAAGACCAGTGTTTTGGATTTATTCAAATTTTGTGGTGTCATTTTCGTGGCAGTCGAATTTGTTTCTTGATAAAGATATGTCTGACTTGTGTATAAGACTAAAGGGACTAAAACATTTTAACTGCTTGGATCTTACTATCAATATCCATGTAACAGAACTTCAATTTTCTCAGTTTTTGTGTTATCTTTTGTTTAGTCTCTTCCCGCATATTAGCTGCCACACTGGAATAACTTTTAATCCATACTCTTAAGTACTTCATTTTATCATGTCTCCATAACTATGGATATTGCTGAACCAATCTGTATGTGGGTACATAATTTACCACTATTACCTTTGTTTTAGCTGTAATCATTTTATATCCGAAAATATTTGAAAGTGTTTCAATATGTTCCACAGCACTGTAATGTCCCTTTCTAGTTTTGTTAGGTATAAAATAATGTCATCTGCAAATAGAGCAATTTTTTCTTGACTACCATACCAACTATATTCTTGAATTTCTGAGTCCCTTATTTTCTTTACCAGTGGTTCTAAATATAATGCAAATAAAGGGGAGAGAGGACACCCATGCCAGGTTCCTTTGCTCAAGCAGAGATTATCAGAGAGGACCACCACCCACTTTAATTTTTGCCTCTGATCCCGCATATGTCCTCTTTATCAACTTTATAATTTTATCAGGGAAATGCAAATGCTTCCATTGCTCTTCTCATAAAGTTCCAGCTTACTCTGTCAAATGCTTTTTCCTGCATCAAGACCCACCAGCAACAGTGGTATTTTCTTAAATTCTGCTTCCCTCTGGATCATTTGTGTTCTGTTAATGTTGTCAAATGTTTGCCTCACCTCCACAAAACCACAATGATGCATATGTATAAATTTTGGCATCAAGTTTGCCATTGTTTTAGCCATTGTAGACATAAACACTTTATAATCATGCATGTTAAGTTGTCAATCTCGCCTTCATTCTTGCTGGATGGGTTCGGAGCCGATCCTCGGCTCCGACTCTGCACTTGCTTTAGCTCGAGAACTCCTTTTACCAGCTCGAGGCAACCCTATATCCCATGATGCAAGGCGGAACTACCTCAGATCTCGTTTGCCGCTTAGCGAAAGAGGTCTCCTTTGCCAGCTGAGGTAAGTTTTTCTTAGTCAAATAAGAAAAAGTGTAGTTAGGGGTTTATTTTTCCCTGTTAGTGTTAGTGTAGTCTGTAATTAGTTACAGCCCACCCTATTCCCTATTTTTCAACCTTGTTATAAACTTTTAATTTTAAGTACTTTAGTCAGGCCTAGTTCCCCTTGGTTATCCCTTCCTGTGTGTTTGTGTAAGGGATTAATTTGTGTGTT
Organism: Protopterus annectens; assembly: GCF_019279795.1. Lineage (NCBI taxonomy): Eukaryota > Metazoa > Chordata > Ceratodontiformes > Protopteridae > Protopterus > Protopterus annectens. The sequence continues at coordinate 721,831,667 of NC_056748.1, forward strand.
TGTTGGGACTGTTTGTGTTCTGTCCTCCTAAGGAATGTCAAAAGAAGGCAAGGTCTCAGGCTTCAAGAAGTGTGACCAGTGCTGTCAGAAAATGTCTCTGACAGACGGTCACACTTCTTGTGTTTATTGCCTGGGGCCTTTGCACCTGCAGGACTCCTGTGCTTTGTGTCATGCTTTTAGCCAGAGAGTCTTGCAGGAAAGGAGGAATAAACTCATCCTCCGAGGTTTACTTAAACCTGAAGGTTCTCCTCCTAAATCAGGGTCAGGAAAACCTCATAAGCCACCGAAGGCTCAGGCTACAGTCTCCAAGCCTCCTCCGGTGGCTCCGGCTCCGTCGGAGCCGATATCGGCTCCGGCTGGAGTCGATACTTCTTCAACTCAAGTAGTGGGTTCGGTGCCGGCTGGCTCCAATACCCTGACTGCTGTGGCCTTGTCGGCTCCGGCTGGAGCCGACACTTTATCCAGCTTCGGGGCCGAGAAATCCTCGGCTCCATCTGGGGTTCAAGGGACTTCGGCTCTGATGGCTTCGACCCGTAAGAGATCCCGGTCTCCCTCTATTATGAGTATTCACTCGGCTCCGGGATCTCCTCTTTTGTCGGAGCGGAGCCATCGGAGCCGATCTTCGAGATCTTCCAGGCTGTCTGACCACGACTTGGAGAGGGTGGTAAGCAGGCTGTTGAAGTCTCAGGCACTGGCCCAAATGCTCCATAGCCCGTCTCAACAGACTTCGGCTATAGCCCCAATTCTTGAACTTCCTCCTCCGACTCCACACCAGAGTTCAGAGCCGGAGCGTCTTGGGACAGCGACTGTTTCGATGCCGGAGCCGATACATCCTTCGGCTCCATCGTCCTCAGCTCCGATCTCCTCCTTGAGACCTTCCTTGGAGGGATCCGGTCGTCGGGTTTCCACTGTCGGCTCCGAGGGGGCTAGTGGCATCGGACCCTTGTCCGACCCCGCTCTCCCTCTCGGGGCTTCGGCTTTGGTAAGCTCGGCGCCGACATCGGCCTCGGAGCCTTCTCTCTCTTTGGAGCCGACCATTCCTGTCTCTTCGGAGCGGGTGTGTTCCGGCCTCCTGGGGAGAAGAGCCTTTGAGGTGATGAGGAGTGTCCTGGCCTCTGAGCCCGGTCAACGGTCCATCCCTCTAGCTCCTCCCTCATCAGTGCCTGCAGATGCCTCTTGCCAGCCTCTTGCTCTCAGGCCCAGGGATCCATCGCCCCAGGTTTCCCCACTGGGAATTTCCTCCTCTTCCGAGGTTTCTCCTGACCCTGAAGGGGAACCCCCTCGGAAGAGGACGTGTAAGAGGAAACACACAGACTCCCCTGAGTCTACTACATCTGATACCAACTTAGATGAGTCGGAGGGTTCCCCACGGTCCCCCTCTGAGGATGTCTCCTTTTCAGACATCCTTGAGCTCCTCAAACAGAGGGGGAATTGGCCTCCATTGACCCCTCCGAGGATGAGTCGGTATACCTGGAGGCTTTTGGATCCCGACCCTCCACCTCCTGGGTGTCTCCGCCTTTCGACCCACTTATGCAGGTAGTGGCTCGGAAGGCGTGGGCGTCTCCAGATTCTGTGGAACCTGTCCCCAGAAGACCATCCAAGTTCATTACGGCCCCGTCGGATAAACAGTTCCTTTCCAAAGGTGTCTCTGTGGATGCTATGGTGGTGGCGGCCACTAAGAAGGAACTGGCGGATCCTTCAGTACCTGTCCATCCTCCTAACAAGGATTCTAGGACCATGGACAGGTATGGAAAGCGGATGTTTTCTTCAGCGACCTTTGCTATGCGTTCACTGAATTACCTTTGTCACTTCACCAGGCTTCAACGAGATATTCTCAAGGAACTGGGTGAAGTTGTCCAGGATCCTTCTGCTGCTGGGGCTCAGGAAAAGATTGCCTCACAGCTTGCTATCCTGAATTCCATATCTAACTCCTCCATGCGGCTCATATCTTATGCGGCCGATGGAGCGAGCAGGGCCGCAGGCACAGGAGTTGCTCTTAGACGCCAAGCCTGGATGCGGCTGTGTAATTTTGCGGACCCCTTTAAGGCATCCTTCACTAATACCCCCTTTGATGGTTCGGCTTTGTTCGGACCTCAAGTGAAGGATACCTTGACCAGGTGTGAGCAGGACGGTAAAACTCTTTCTGCCGTTGGAGTCCAATTTTCCGCTCCTTCTAGACCATATCCCAAGGGTCAGAAAGGGGGGAAGATGTGGTTCCGTAAAGCCCAAGGAGCTACACCGGACACACATGGTCAGTTTACCCCCAGAGGCAGAGGGGGTAACAATAATAGACGCCACCCTAGAGGCAGGGGGGGTCCTCAGAACCAGGGCAACAGGGAGTCTCTTCCTGAGAAGCCTTTTCAGCATCCCTGAGGTGTTGCCCGACTGTCCACCCTTGGAGGCAGTCGGGGGAAGGATTTCACTGTACCCAGTAGCCTGGCAATCCCTATCCCAAGAGAAGTGGGTACAGTCGATTATATCCGAGGGTTACAAGATTCCCTTCGTAAGGTTTCCCGTACCTCCACAATCCCTTCCAGACATCTCACCCGGTCAAAGGGATTTGGCAAAACAGGAGGTTTCAAAACTCCTAGAAAAGAGCCGTCCAGACAGTACCGGCAGACCAAGTAGGATCCGGCGTCTACTCAAGATTCTTTTTGGTCCCCAAAAGGACGGGAGATTGGAGACCAATATTAGACCTGAGCAAACTGAACAGATTTGTCAAAAAGGCAAGATTCCGGATGGTCACGCTTCAGTCCATTCTGCCTTTTCTGGGCAAGGACAACTGGATGTGCTCTATAGACCTTCAGGATGCGTACTATCACATAAAGATTCACAGGCGCTCCAGGACGTTTCTCCGCTTTCGGCTAGGGACCAGTCATTACCAATTCTGAGCCCTGCCCTTTGGCCTCACTTCAGCCCCCAGAGTGTTTACCAAATGCATGGCAGTGGTCACAGCTCACCTGAGACGTCTAGGATTCCAGGTGTTTCCTTATTTGGACGACTGGCTCCTCTCCACCACCACCAAGTGTCAGCTTCTTCAGTCCAGAGACTACACCCTTCAGCTTTGCAAGAATCTGGGAATTTCAGTAAATTTCGTAAAATCTTCTCTGCTGCCTTGCCAATCTATCACCTTTATAGGCGGAGAGTTAAATACCGTCAAAATGTTAGCCAGACTAACAGATCAAAGAATTCTGGACATCCAAAAATTTGTTCGGCTTCTGTTACAAAGCAACAAGATCAAAGCCAGGTTTGTCCTGAAAGTTCTAGGCCTAATGGCTGCGGCCATTGTTTTTACCACTGGCTCGCTTTCACATGCGTCTCCTGCAGTGGATGCTATTCACGCAGTGGTCGTATCACAATCTTCCGATGAGACACGAAATCTTAGTAACACAGTCGTGCAGGGCTCATCTGGGCTGGTGGATATGTTCCCCTCTTCTTCATCAGGGCCGACCCTTTGTTCCCCCTCCTCCAGTTGCCACAGTCACCACGGATGCCTCTCTGATCGGGTGGGGGCATTATCAGGGCAGGATGGTCCACGGGACGTGGCAACCCATAGAATACCATCTGCACATAAATGTCCTGGAGATGAGAGCTGTGCTTTTAACGTTGCAAGCCCTCGACAACTTTCTTCCCACGGGGACTCTTGCAGTACAGACGGACAACATGTCCGTGGTCTGGTACATCAACAAACAGGGCGGAACCAGGTCCTATCCCTTATGTCGAGAAGCTCTCAGACTTTGGCAATGGGCGATCTCTTCTCAGCGGTTTCTGATAGCAACGCACATCCCCGGCAGGTCCAACCTATTGGTGGACAGGCTAAGCAGATCTATTCTGATGCCTCACGAGTGGTCTCTCAATCAATCTGTAGTGGATCAGATTTTTCTGAAGTGGGGCACTCCTTGTTGCGATCTTTTCGCTACTCCTCAAAACAAGTGCCCAGACTATTTCACTCTATTTCCCCTTCCAGGCCAACCCCTGAGAGACTCTCTAACCCAGGATTGGCCTCGGGGACTTCTTTATGCCTTTCCTCCCTTTCCATTGATTCCACAAGTCATTCAGAAAGCCACCGTTTTGAGAGCCAAATTGATCCTCATTGCTCCTTTTTGGCCTCGACAGATTTGGTTTCCGTCTCTGCATCGTCACCTTCTGGTGCAGCCCTGGCATCTGGACCCAGTTCCGGATCTTTTGATCCACCAGTCGGGTCAGCAGCACCGGGCCATTCATTCTCTCAACCTCACTGCTTGGTTGCTCCACTTCCTTCCCTAGCCAGGCTACCAATGATTTCTGACTCAGTCAGAGACATTTTAGTGTCTTCTTTGAAGTCGTCCACTAGGACTATTTATGCTAGCAAGTGGCGACAGTTTTCGATGTGGGCAAACTCCAGAAATATTGATCCTTTTACTGCTCCCGTACATTCTGTTTTAGATTTCCTAGCGGAGGTTTTTCATTCGGGATCCTCGTCAACTACAGTCAAAGTACAACTGGCTGCCATTTCCAAGTATCATGTTGGCTTGCATGACAATAACATCATGTCTCATAGATTATGCAAGGCCTTTTTGAGAGGAGTTTTTCTCCTAAAACCACCTATAAAGCATCCTCCTCCGCAATGGGATCTAAACTTAATGTTAGCATCCTTGATACTACCTCCTTTCGAACCGTCTGCTTCATGTTCTTTGAAGTTATTGACGTGGAAAACTATATTTTACTGGCTGTCACTTCTGCAAGAAGGGTTTCCGAGATTCAGGCTCTCTGTATCCGTTCACCTTATTTGGATTTTCATAAGGACAGGGTATCGTTAAGAACTAACCCTTCCTTTCTCCCCAAGGTTGTATCTCAAACCAATATTAACCAATCTATAGATTTACCAGTCTTTTTCCCTAACTATTCTGACAGAGCTGAACAAAAATTGCATTTTTTGGATGTCCATCGTCAGCTCAGGTACTACTTGCATAGGACTAAACAAATTAGAAAATCGGACCAATTGTTTGTCTCTTATGCAGAAAACAGGTTAGGTCTTCCAGTTTCTAAAGTGACCTTATCCAGATGGTTGACTTCCACCATTTCCTATGTGTACTCTCTCAGAGGCAAACAACTACCTTCTAAGCCAAAAGCACACTCGACCAGGAGTCTATCCACTTCTGCAGCTTTTCAGGATAGACTTCCCATTGATACCATTTGTGCAGCAGCTACTTGGGCCACGCCTCATACCTTTGTTTCTCATTACAAGTTGGATTTGGCCTCCAGAGATAGGGACAGTTTTGGTTCCACAGTTCTCAAGAGTCTGTTCCATTGAGCCACCCGGGATACAGGTGCTAGGACGCGGTCCCATCCAGCAAGAATGAAGTAGATTGACAACTTAACATTTAGAAGTTATGTACCTACCATAACGCTCCATGTTAGTTGTCTTCTCTCGCCTTCTTTCTTAACCCCTCCCTCCTTCCCCTGGCCTGGACAGATCTTGAAGAGTTCCTATTAGTTTGTTTCCTCTGGATCTTTGTTATGAGGACTTCTTTTAGGAAACTTTGTTCCTAATTTGGTTAGGATAACCTTTAGCAGGGTAAGTTAGCTGCCAAACGAGATCTGAGGTAGTTCCGCCTTGCATCATGGGATATAGGGTTGCCTCGAGCTGGTAAAAGGAGTTCTCGAGCTAAAGCAAGTGCCGAGTCGGAGCCGAGGATCGGCTCCGAACCCATCCAGCAAGAAAGAAGGCGAGAGAAGACAACTAACATGGAACGTTATGGTAGGTACATAACTTCTAATTTAGTACTGAAATGGGCCTGTATGAAGCTGGATATGATGGACCTTTACCCTCTTTAGGTATTACAGCTACCACCACTTTCTTCTAGGATGTTGGTACTTCTCCTCCACTTAAAATACTATTAAATAAAACCTACCAGATCTGTATCAGTTTTTTTCTCTCCTAGCTTCCAAACTTCCATAGGAATATTATCTGTTCCTGGTGACTTTCCTGTAGATTAGATATACATTACCATTTTATCTAATTTCCTCCTATCCTCCTCTACCTCTAACCTTGTCATATTTAATACTTTCATAAACATTTCCATTTGTATTTTTTCTTGATTTCCATATTTCTCTGCTTTATACAGACTTTCATAGAATTTCCAAAATATTTCTAATGCTTCTACAGGAAACTTTGTTATCTTCCAGTTATAGGCTCACTAAGCTTGGTGACAGACATTTCTACTTTTTGTTGCCTGAGTCATCATGCTAAACATTTTTGTGCTCTACAGTTATCAAAAATAGTTTCTTAATAGAAATCTTTCTAAACTCATACATGTTATTGAGGTAATTCCTTATTTTCTATTTAGCATTCAGCAGTTGCTCCTCTTCATGTTCTTTGAGATTCCCCCTATTTTGCAATAGTTTTACATTTGTCAGTTCCTCTAAGTAATTCTTCTTAATTTTTAATGATATCTTCCTTTCTTTTCTTTCCACCCTATTTTTAAACTCCACTTTAATTTTATTCCACTACCTAGCTATATTTTCAGAAGAAATTTCTATCATCTGTAATAGCTCCTGAATAATTTCCACCTCTCATTCCTTAAATTCCTCTCTTTTTGATAGATAGGTGGGAAAGTCTCATTTTTATTTCATTGCCCTGTGTTTTTTTTTAGTTATTATTAGCACATGATCTGACATAGTTATTGGGTATGTATCAAGACCTTCAATTAAATGCACATGTTCCTGTGAAATGTAAATTCTGTCTAGCCTAGTCCAGTTTTTGTATCTTGGGAAATAATATGTATATTCACTCCCAACTCCTAGTTCACATCTTCCATGCTAAATATTTTCAGAAATTTCTTTAAAAATATACTCTCTTTTGTTATGTTTTTCCTTCTGGGTCCCTGAGGCACATCTTCACTATTGGAAATCAAATTCCAATCTCCACCTATAAGTAATATTCCTTGCTGAAAGCTAATTATTTCTCCCAGAATTTTCTTAAGCTCCATTATACCAGTTTTCAATAGAATATAAATACATGCTAGTGGAATTATCCTCCATTTCCAGTAGCCTCTTAGTACTGCAAATCTGCCATTATTTTCTTTTTATCCTCTTCTATTACTATTTGAGCTCCTCTTGCAATTAGTATAAGTATTCCTTTCTTCCTTTGCCCCAAGTATTCCCCTGAATCACCATCCTGAAAACCTTTCTTTGTCAAATTTTCATGTTTACTTCTTTCCAATTGTTTCTCCTGCAGTATAGCTATTTGTAATCTACATTTTTAATATAGTTAACTACTCTTTCTTTTTTGCATTTATCTGTGAGACCATTAAAATTTGAAGACATTATAGAAAGCGTCATATTCTTGAGAGATTATTATTCTCACTTTTTTATGTACAACACCTTTTTTTGTTAAATGTCTAGTTTTCGCTTTTGTGTTACATGCATGTACTGTTTTGCAGGTTAATCTTATATGCAGTTGTTTTCTGTCATCTCCATTTGAGCCTATGTCACATCATACAGAATTTTTTTTTTTATTGAAAACCCTCAAACAAAAATACACACACACATACTCAATACCCCCTAAAACCTATTAACTTAATAATAACACACAAAACTATGTATCTATTAACTTAATAATAACACACAAAAACTATGTGCATCTTCAAATATTGAAGTTTTACCCTCCTAATATGAACAAATGCTCCATACTGACAGACACACACACAGACGTGAGCTATCCATGCTAAGGCACATGGTATAGTCTGTGATTCTATTAAGTGTAGCCTGGTTTTGTTTTATCTTTATAGCTCTCTCAGCCGGGAAAAACACTTGAATGCTTTCAGAAAACATTTTGTCCAAGGCAGTTTACTGAATACACTGAAAATAAATCTATATAGCTTGTTTTAATGTGGACAGTGTAGCCATTATGACAATAAGTTATTCCCATATATTATATATGACATCTTTTTAAATGTCTAGTTCCAACTTCTGCTGATTGCACAGAATAGATCTAAATGAGAATAAAGTTACTTTTGACTTTTTCTGACTTTACAGGGTGTATATATTTATTTTCAGTGTAATCAGCATGACAGCTTAATAATTTGACAATCAATTATTTATTTTTATGTTTTTTATTTATTTGTATACACTTTAATTTCATTTTTAGACACATACATTGTACTTTCATCATAGCACATGATTTATTAACACAAGTCATAAATAAATTATTTAAATGGGAGGGGGATTTTGATTTTAATAGAAGTAGATGGGAGTGGGGGGTTTTTTCCATCTCTGATGAAGTCCCACAATACTTTTAGGGATGAAAGGTGTGTTGCAATTTTAGTATGTCCAAAGTGTATACAATAAATTTCATTTGTGGTGAAAAGCATTGGTCCAGATTTGTGATTCCAGTGTTATTTACTTGAAGTGCACTGTCCTCCTGGTTGGACTTTTTTGGCTGTTTGGATTTCTTCTTGTGTTCCGGTTACAAGTTTCTTACAACCTATTGCATGGCATTAAGCGAAACATTAGATGATGATATTTAAAGCCATTGGTATTTCACTGTAAGTTTCACATCTTGAAAGATATTCAGCATTATGTTAATTATACAAACAAGTATATATATGTTTTCATATTTATCACAATATCTCAGTAAACTAGTGCTCAGAAATGAATTTCTTGTTGTCACTTGAAAACTTAAGCCTGGCTAAAAAAATGCCACATCACTGTATGTCTCAACTGATTCATGGGATTTTTTGAAAAAGTTAAAGCCTGAAATAGCCCAGAAAGCAGTGTGGTTGGTTACTATAGATGCAGTAGACCTTTTTTCTAGCATTCCAAAGGAAGAAGGAATGTTAAGGTTTCAGGATAGTATTATGAAGAAAAGTGGCATTTCCTGGGAAAGAACTTTAATACTTATGGAGTTCATGGATATAGTATTATCCCATAATTACATAATGTTTGAAGGGGAGTACTATAGACAAAAGAAAGGTGTGGCGATGGGGGCTGCATGTGCCCCCATGTTCGCCAACCTTTTTTTGACAAGTTGGGAAGAAGAATTTATTTTGAACTCCGAGTGGTCCTCATTTTTAGGATGTTACTTTCGTTTTTTAGATGATATTTTTATCACATGGAATGGTAATGAATTAGAATTAGAAAAGTTTAAGATTTATTTGAATACTTGTAGTGAAGTAATAAAATTCACCTTCAGTCAAGACCAAATTTCAATTCCCTTTTTGGACACTATGATAACACTCGAGGACGGGAGATTTAAATCTAACATTTATAGGAAACTAACATTCAGTAATTCCTATCTGGATTATCAAAGTAGTCACCCTATGGTACAGAAAAGGAATATAGTTAAGGGCCAATGTATTAGAGCGGCCAGGATGACATCCTTAAGGAAGGACCTAGTGAATGAATTAAAAAAGATAGGTGATTACTTTACAGATAGGGGATACCCTTATGAATTGGTGAGTGATGTAACAAAATATGTGTTAAGAGAATGGGGAAAAAAATACAAGCCGTTATTGGGAAATGAGGATCCACAACCAAATCACACTAGTCCAATTGTAGAAACTGATGTAATTTTTGACGCAAAGAACACTGGAGATGAATATAGTAGAGCTTGCATACTAGAATACAGTAAACATAGTGGAGAAATCAAGAAAATACTTGATAAGCATTGGAATATTACTAAGATAGATGGGGAAATTTCAAAATTAGTAGGAGAGAAACCATTATGTGTGTATAAAAACGGAAGCAATATGAAGAAATTATTGGAAAGGAAAATCAAACCTAAAAATGTTACTATTAAAGGTACCCAAAAATGTGGGACTTGCAAGCAGTGCCAATATATTATAACAGCCCCTTGTATAGTATTAAATGACATTAATAGAACCAAAGTATGGTTTCAAAAGGGCAACTGTAGATCCAGGCATCTGGTATACCTAGCTAAGTGTACAAAATGTTCAGTATTTTATGTTGGGAAGACTACCAGATGCCTGAGAAATAGAATATATGAACATCTTTATAGTATACAAAAGAAGAATGATAGAAATGCTTTGTGGAGACATCTGTATGAAAACCAAGGATGTTCAGGTTTTCAATTTGGAATACTAGAATTGGTTAAAGTCAATCCCAGGGGAGGAAACATTAAGAAAATAGTGGGGGAAAAAGAAATTATTTGGCAAATTAAATTAAATGCTTCTGTTCCCCCTGGAATTAATGAATACTTGTCAATCAAACCTATTTTGGAAGCTTATAGATAAATGTAGCAAAAAAGTTTTTTTAACAAAAGTTTTTAACAATGTTTTTAATAATGTATTTAAATTTACATAATCTCTACAATTTTCATGTATTTTAGCATAATTATTTAGAGTGGAAAGGAATATACATTAAGTTATGTTGTATAATTATTTTACAAAAAATGTATTTATGTAAAGCACTAGCACTTTAAGACAGTAATGGAGACCATCATGTGATTGAGTAAGAAAGTATAAATGAACTGTTTTAATTTTATTGTATTGTTCTGATGAAGTCTGAATCGATGAAAGCGCTTAACCGAATGGTTTTTAATTGTTTTCAATAAATGGTTCTTTAAAATAAAGTCAAAGAAGAGGTTCGTAATTGATAAGTAATATTGTCGTAGTGCTGGTGTATTTATCTACGAGTTGGAACAGAGTTATTCTACTATTTTTTACTTGTATGTCTCAACTGTATCGATTCCAAGGGGTGCAAAGCAATATTTCAACAGCTGTAAATTTTGCCTGACAAAATATCAAATCCTAAACATTGACGTTGGAAATTTCAACATATAGGAATAAACAGAAAACCTGCAGTGTGCGAGCACAGTACAGCGGGGATAAGGATATTGACCCTTTTCCCATTGTAGTGTGATCTCGGAGTTAGTATATATAATTTGCAGGGGATGTGAGGGTGCAGCTGTTTTTACTTTTTTTCCCAGTGTTCAGATGTTGTTGTTGTGTCACGGGACATTCAAAATGTTCAATAAAATAACACAAATCTAATTCCAAGATGTGAAAACTTATTTATAAAAGTTTTAATAAAAATATAAGTCTGGGTTTATGTACATTATATTACAGTGCTGACATAAATACTGTGAATTCACTGGGTATTATGATTGTAAAGAAGACTTTTTGATAATAACATTGCAGTTTGCACATTTTAATAGCACTTACTTTCGAATAAGATATTTACAGTTGATTACTTAATGCTTTTAATATGATTTTTCAGAAAATGTTTTGAAATGTAAAAATGTTTGTAGGCTGCTAGAGGCGCAACTTTCTACAGCCCAGAGATGTTGCAGAGTTAACATTTTTTCCTGATTTTGGGCATTTGTCCCCTCATGACTTTGTTTATTTTTTCTCCCTGCTTCTTGTACTAAGAGGTTGAGAACTATGGTGAGCATGCTGGCATAAAACCAGTACACACTGCCCACAGCACAGTACAGATGTAGTTATTTATTATATTTTATTTTCATTTTTGTGGGAGCCATTTTGGGGTGTCATATAGCAAGAAATGGAAATATACTGCAGTACCTACTGTTTTATCACTTTTGCCAGTCACATATGGAAGATGATTTTTGGGGGAGGAAGTCTGTGGATGAAAACAAAACAATACTTGATTTGGCTAGATAGGGGGAGTGTGTGTGTGTGGGTTATCAAATATCAGTCAGTTGAAATAAATGACTCTGTGATCATTGTTTCTTTCATTTTACTTACAACCATCAGAAATATATACAAAACGTAGAAATATTTTTTGGTAGGAGGTGACTAGGCAAGGTGCACATGAAAAAAAAAAAAACAGATTGTTGCATTATCACTCTAGAATAAAAATAATATGTCTTGCTGGGGAATCAGTGTACAAGTTTACCTATATATAGAAGTTGAAATATGTTGATGTTGCTTTTATGTTTTTTTTTTCTTTTCCCTGAAACATTAGGCAGAAAAGAAATGAATGAAAGTAAACTGCTGTTAGAGGATCAAGTTTGAATAATTATTGATACGGTTTGTTGGAGGTGACAGCCTGTCAAACAGCAGTGACACTTTTGTGGGTTTTTAAATGTTTACATTTTTCTGTTCAGCATTTATAGCTCAGTGTCTGTATTCAGTAAGATGCTTTACAGTTTTGAGAATTTTATTCTTTTCCAAGATTAGAAAACCAAAAAAAAAACCATTTACCAACTATATATATATATATATATATATATATATATATATATATATATATATATAGTGTGTGTCTGTGTGACCAGTGACTAACTCTCTCCAGAAGGCCATATGTACTCAAACTAAGTGAGGGGCTACATCCCCCACATACCCCCAACTAAATATACTAACTCCAGGATCACACTACAGTGGGGGAAAGGGCATATACCTTTTACTTGCCTTACAGTACTCTACACAGTGCCATATATACTAACTGCAGTTCAGTGAAATGAGATTCAGTGAAATGAGTTTTCAGCAAATTGGTCGGGGTGAAATGAGATTCAACGAAACAAAGTAGACCCATATATATATATATATATATATGTGTGTGTGTGTGTGTGTGTATGTAAGACATATATGTATATATTTGTTGGAGGGGGGCATGGATTGAAAACAGCCTTTACAATTAAATCTGTCATGAGTTTTCTCTAAAAGTCCTTTACTGCACATCAAGGCATCAAAAACTAATGTCCTTTTCACTCATGGCTAGTTGCCCATAAATGCCCCTGGCATTTGATAACCAAATTCTAGAGACAGGGTCCAGAAATACTGATAATAGATTCTGATACTTTTATTTTATTTCAGGAGCTGAACTAGCTGTAACATTTGCAGCAGGAGGCCTGTGTCTGCCAACTAAAAGTTTAATCATACACAACGTCAAATCTCAAGCAACCTCTTGTTGTTTCTTCTTTTCCATTTGGTTAACATTTAAGTATTATTTTAAGCAAGCAGATGAAAGAACAGGTCAAAACCAATATAAAACACAATGTATAAGAATGAAAAAAAAAACATGTTTCATTGCCATCCCTGAACATGTTAAAGTAATCAAGCTCTCTTTTATTTTTTGCCACCTCTGTATTTGTCTACTTATCACATTCCCTTTATGTCTTGTCATTGTTTTGCAAAGTCTACTTAACTAACAACTTGTTAGTCATCTTCTGACTTCTTGCCTCTGTTAATTTTTCCTTTCTCTGTCATCTCCTGTTTTTTCCCCATGTCATACTTTCCTAAAATTTCAAACAGTCCTCTATATTTCATAATATCTCTCCCCCTGGTTTCTCTCTACAAAATCTCTTCAGTTTATTATTCTACATCCCCCTTCTCAGCTGGTCTCACAAGTACACCCTTCTATCCCTCTCCCATTACTGTTTGGTTATGGTTGTACCTCTATATAAATTTCTGTTTACCTAAGTCAATTGGGTATGAGTCAGATTTCCAGTTTTGATATTCCCCCATGCCATTGTATTCCATTAAGAGAATGTTATTTTGCTCTATTTCTAGTGCTTGTGATGAAATAATTATTCTCTGCACATTTCTACTGAATCCTCTTTGCTTAGTATCATCCATTTACATTTTGATTAATATTTACCACTCTGAAGTAGTATATAAGTATACCTGTCTCATTTGTGCCCCCCCTATAATATTATTGTTAAGTGTGGCACTGCTAATCCTCATCCTCTACTAGAAAAATCTTCTGTTATTCAATGTTAAGGTCTTTGCCTCTCGCATATACTTCATCCCTTCCCTCCTCATTTGTTCCCAGGATCTTTTATCCAGACCAAATACAAAAGTCTGAACAGCGTATAATATTAAAGGGTTGATAAGCATTATTACTGCCCAAATTCTATGATCTAAGTCCACTTGAGGGTCCTCCATCTTTATAACAGCCGTGCAATTCTACCTTTAACCTATGATTCATTTGGGAACTCAGTAAAATTTTTGCCTGTCCACAGCCCTAAGTACCTCAGTTTTATATAACCCTAAACCATTCCTCTTAGCACAAGAAATCTGGACAAAGCCAAAAACAATGGGGGGACAAAAGTTGAAAAATAGGGATAATTTTAAATATTGCTCTTACAAACTTAGAAAGTTGTTAGAATGAAAGGTTTTGTGTTGCGATGCATTTTCTGAAGGACATGAAGTCTGAAAGATACATGTCTGTCATTATTTGGTAAATTCAATCCTCACTGATTTTCTAGGAACCACAATTTTTATGAACAGACCAAAACCATGAGGTGAAAATCTGGACAGTTGAGGTATACCTGAACCAACTCACACACAAGTGCATAATTCATACAAATTACATTTGTTTTTTTTTTTCCACATATATCTTACATCCAGGTATCTGAGTAAATTGACTCAGAATATTGAATAATGCAGGAATACCTTTCTCCTATGGGCTGGTGACATACAAAAATAATATCATCCTCAAACAATGCAAACTTTTCTTTCCCCCTTTTCACTCACATCTCCAAACACCTGATTGTCTTATCTTTTGCACTGAAGTCTCCAGATATATGGCAAATAGTAATGGGGAAAAAGGACATCCCTGTCTTGTTCCCCTTTCTGTTCTGAATTCTGGTGACATCCTACCATTGATTTTTTTAGGACTGCCCTTGAATTTTTGTAATATCTCTCAAATTATCCTAATAAACTCCATTAGGAATCCCATCTTATACATCTACTCCCACAGAAACCTCCAGTGTGCATTCTGTAAAAGGCTTTCAGTGCATCTAATCCCATCAACACTAGGCATCTATATTCTTCCTCTACATTTTTATACATCACACGTGTCTTTACTATGTTATCAAATGTTTGCCTACCCTCTACAGAGCTATAATGATCCTAATCAGCTATCCTTGGTAAAACTCTCAGAAGTCTATCTGCCAATATGTCTGCAAATATTTTATGATCATAGTTAAGAAATGAAATTGAAAAATATGAGCTTGTGTTGTCTGTGTCTTTCCCTTCTTTCAGTATTGCACATGTCACTGCCTTCTTCTATACTCTGGTATAACCCTCTGTAGTACCCCATTAAACATCCACTAGTAACTAGTGATAATGTTTGCCCTACACTCCTTTTGTAGCTCTTTTGGAATCCCATCCCATCCAGTTCACTTGTCTATGACTTGTTCCCCCACCTGCCACTCTATCTGTTGCACTTTAATAGGACTCATCAGTTCCTGTCTTTTCTCATTTTGTATCTTATCTGCAACCATTCAGAATAATCCCCTAACCATATTATCCAGTCCATTAGTTCCATCACTTTTTATATCATATCTTATAGTAGACACACAGTATTTTTGATATCTTTATCTTGCTTCCTTATATAATTTTATGTTTACTGGTTCCTTCATCATTACTACTCTTCTCTCTATGCCCTGCTGTCTCAATTTGCTTGCTAACATTTTTTTACAATTTTAGGGTATTCTCCAAAAATATAAAATAAGGATTGCCATCTTTAGTTCTATAGATTCCTCTAAGTATTTATTCCATTTATTCTCTAGCTCCTTCATTTCTTCCTTCTCTTCCCTCATTGATTCTGCAATTGTCTTATTCACCCTAACTTAGCCATCAAGAATCTCCTCCTTTCTTGCCCACTTTTTCTTTCCTCCTCTTGCAAACATTTTTGTAATTCGTTCTTAATAACATCCTAAATCCTAATTACATCACCTTGATCTTCTTTCTTTCTTCTCCCCTGATGTTTTGCTCACCAGCTGCCTTAGCCTTTCCTTTTTCATTTTTCAAACAGCTTGCATAAAGTCCCCAGTGCCTACCTCCCCAGTCAGTGCCTGGTGTCTTTAGAAAAACTCTAAATGGAGCATGATCAAATAAAGTTCTAAGATGTGTTAGCACATCATTGACTATGAATTCATGTTCCCTTGAGATATCTTGTCTAGTCTTGACAAGTTTCCATACTGCTCTAAATAATATGCAACCCCCCTTGCTTGCCTTAATGTTTCCCCACATCTACCAGTCCAAACATTTATTACATATTTCTCAGCAATTTCCCCTCTGCCATCATCTTTCTCACACTTGGTCTCCATTCACATAATCACCCTCTGTAATAAGATTTCACTCCCCTACCAATAGTATAAACCCTTGATGGAATGCAATAATTTCTATCAGTATCATCCTTAATTCAATCTTTTTGGCAGTAAGTAGATGTTCCCTAATGTTACCTCACTACCCCACCAGTTTAACTTCTCTAGTACATAGCTCCCTTACTGATGTCATTTTTGTTCTTCTGTACAAATGGGTGTTCCCCTCATTATTATCACTCCCCTTTTTCCTAACGTCCTGCACATCTTCATGAAACCCCTTTCTGAAGCCCTTTTTCTTCAGTTCATGTTCAGTCTTTTTTAAATATGTTCCCAGCAACACTGCTACTCGTATTCCCTTAGCCCTAGTAGATTCTAAAATCTTCTGCCTTTTTGTCTGGTCTATGAGGCCATTTACATTCCAGGACAATAACCTCAATGCTATGTAATGCTAAATAAACATTTCCCTTTTTCTGTTGATCTATTTTCTGTTTTTGCTATACAGCAGCTGGAGTCCCATCCTCCATCATCTAACATTCTCTTTATTTCAGTTTTATTTGGCTCTCTTTCTTCCTATTATTATTTTGCAGTGTTAAATAAAAAAAAAATGAATGACTAACTATAATTGTGTGCCTTTATCCATTTTATCCTAGCCCAAGTTAATCTTCTTTATCTTTATCAAGCTAAGATTACCTTATCAAGCTGCTGCTCCTTTATGGCATGTTCCTTATCCCCCTTATTTGAACACCACTTTTGTCTTCCCCTTTCCCAAGCTCATTCTTACTAATCTTCATTTTATATCTACCAGCAAGGCTTTGGCCCTTTAAGCCTTCATCCTGTCAGTGCTACAATTTTGTTAACTTGTAACTGTTTTTAAGGAGCAACAGTATCCTTAGTTACCTTCAACTATCACTCTCTTTTCATAGCTTTAAAGATCACGTGCAAAGTTTTTTTTTTTTTTTACCATTTCTTTCAGGTATAATTATGCTCTCATCATGTTAAGTGGACTTGCTGATTGTAAAATGCATAGTTTTTACTTACTGGTAGAGTTTTTGACAGAATCTAGAACAGAAGCTGCCATTAAAAAATGAATGATTAGTAGAGCATATAGAATATTGCATGATAATGATAAGAATCAATCAGAGGAGCTTAGAAAGGCTTGGGAAGAGAGATTGGATAAGCAATTCACAAAGAGACAAGGGGGGATATAAGTATGTCTCCCAAATATGCAACAAAGCCTAGAAGATTTAGGATCTTTGCCATACGTGATAATTTAATAAAGATGTTTATTGAAAAAAAATTCATAGTTTTTACTTTAGTTACTTAAGTGGACATATATTTATTAAATATAATAAACCTGTGCTTCTGTGTAGTGTGTGCTGAGCAACTATCCAGTTGCTTCCTGTTTCCATGTCATCCAGCCCCGCCTTATGATGATGCACTAGAGGGGATAAACAGTTTGTAATGGGTAAGCATGTTTTCTGTATCTGCAGCAGATTTTATTACAAAGTAATCAGAATGCAGCACAAACAGACAATAAATCAAACCATCACTGCAACTCTATTCAAGCAAAAAGTTACAAAAGTAATATAGTGCTGGATAACACTCCTAGTGAGGTGTATAGTGCAGTGTAATAAAGCAGATGTAAAACTGCAATAAATAGTTATTTACTAATGGATTGCTCAATTTTAGAGAGAAAACTACATATGTGTTAATCACCTCAATAATAGCCCTACTGTACATTGAGTTTGTATGTCACACTGCCAAAAGATTAGTGCTGGAAATCAAACATTTGTATAGTTTGCACATCTGTGAAGATGAAGATAAATGTGATCCTTCCATAGTAGACAATAGTTTACTACAGTGTGATATACAGCAGTTTACTACAGTGTGACTGTGCTATTACACTGTATGACAAGAACAATACATTTTACTAGGAACTTATTTGTAGTGAATGAAATACCATGGTTATGTCCCAAAAATCAGGAAAAAGATAAACTTGTTAAGAGCTTCCAAGGTGCAAAACCTGAATTAACAGTGGACAGTGCCAATCCAGCAGAAGGTTAAGTGGTTTTTAAAGTCACTATTTCTACAGAGGAGCACTTCATTTTTGCCTGCTGTCCATACCACTCAGCTGTCCCTGATTTTGCCTCATCTGTTTGCCTGTCCCTCATAAAAGTTTAGAATTTCTGGTAAATCAGTGAGGATTACGTTCTGTCAATAATGCCAGACATTTAGAGTTCCATACCTTTTGTTCAGAAAATGTGTGTTGTTGCAAAATTTGTTGTTCTGTTAACTTCCAAAACTATATAAATAAACAATAATGACTGTAAAAGCAAGAAAAGAGAGCTATACATTCACAAGTAACTAGAAAACAAGTCTTATTCCACAAAATGTCAGTATGAAGCGCTTTTCGTTAAGCTAGATAGCAAAACTTTATCAGATAAAAAACCTTGCTTAACTAATGTTTAAATATACATCATGTGACTACTTTGGTCATTAAAAAACACATCCATTATTCATTAGCAAGTCATTGAATTTAAACATACAGTACATTGTTTTAAAAAACAATAGACATAAAGTCAGAAACTAGAACCAAAACTAAAAAAGTCAGAAACTTAAATGGGTGTTGATGCAAAACTTGTTGTTCTATTAACTTATTAAGTAAACTGGAGCAATATTTAAAAATTTTCCTGATTTGATTTTTTGTCCTGTCATTATTTTCGGATGTGTTCAACATTCTTAATTAAAGAAACTTCAAAGTATGCTGCTGTCAGTTCAACAGTGCTAAGTGTTTTATCAACTTTCAAAGCTAGTAAACCACTTCAGTCTCCAACAGTTTCTCTTCTTTTTGTTTTTTTTTTTCTTATCCTGTAACTGGTGGTACATGGCAAAGACAAAGCTTCATGCACTACAAAGACTTTTCATCAGGTCGCTGATCATGATCTTTTATTGTGTGTTCTTCACATGGATGACAAGATTCACCTCTCCATCTTTACTCTTGAGGTGAATTTCTTGACATACATGTCTCAAACACACAAACACATAATGCTTACTTATGAACCTATAGAAGGCAGGGCAGATAAAGATTAAAGAAGTAATTGGATAGCTGTTCAGCATATAGAAAACGCAAACAAGTTTATTAAATTTAATAAATATAGTAAAAATACTAAATATAGTTCCACTCAAGTAACTAAAATAAAAACTGCATATTATAGCATCACAAAGCCCACTTTACATGAAGGAAATGTCAAAGAAAAACCTTTGCAGATGACCTTTAATATACTAATTCTGTCCTCATGGTTCTTTTTTTCACCCAATCTACTGCATCTTATTCACATTTATTTCTCATCCCACCTCCTCACCATTCACCTCTTTGCTTATTTGCAATATCCCACCCTCTGTATGTTCTCCATTTCTCTATTTCCTTTTACCAATAAATTTCAATATGGCGGCCCTTAGTAGCATGTCTTCACTGTATTCATTCTTGCTGTAGTAAATTTCAACTCTCATTCACAATGCAAAACTTTACTTCAATTCCTGCCCTCATTCCCTCCAGTAGATTTGTGTAAATTACTAAACAAAAACTCAGAAGATTCAAGAAAACTTTAACAATCTGTGATCACAGCAACATCTCTTAGATCAAGTCTCGTCTTTCAAGTATCTTGGTCTCTGGCTAGACCCCCTCACTTAACTTCCACTAGCATATTGATAATATACATAAACAGTTATAAATCTCTTACTTTTCTGGGGTCTATATTATAAGATCGAAACACAAAAAGAGCGAATGCTCTTTAATAGAACACTAATGCTTGAAACCAGAAAATATCGAACGCAAGGAACAGCGATTTTTTTCCCAGGGAAAAAAATTGTTGTTCCATGTGTTCTATATTTTATGGTTTCGAGCATTAGTGTTCGATTAAAGAGAGTTTGCTCTCTTTGTGTTTTGATCTTGTAATATAGACCCCTTTTCTGGACACAAAATATCCTCTTTTCTCTTACACTCTGCTAGATCTGTAATAAGGAAAGGAATCCTGTTCCCTCAACTTGAATTCAACCTACCTCTTATATCAGCAATCTCTACTCAAAAACTCCACTATTATTCAAATACTAGAAAACAAAACATGTAGATTTATTACACACTCCCCAACAAATGAAGACTAAAAAATGCAAACTGGCCCAATTTAACCAAAAAGCAGCTCCTAGGATCACAAACATTCTAACTTCTACATGAACATAGTCTCCCTACTTTGTCCTCAAAACTAAAAAGATATACCCCCACATACAACCTAAGAAATTCAGGTCACAGCACTTAAGTCTAATTAAACACCTTTCCACTCTAATGTAACTACTAATATCCATTGCTCTTTTTTACATCTCTGATTTATTTAACTCTAATTTCCCAAATGTTTTGAAACTTTTGTACATATTGTAAATTAATACATTGGATTACTAATTATCCAAAGCATTACTCAACCATTGTTCTGTTTTAATGTCATTTATGTGTTATTGTACTCTTGTCTATTTTGTATGTCTGATCAGTGCTTTACCCCAGTAAACAAATTCAAATAAATAAATAAATAAATGCATGTGCTTGTTTGTGATTTATTAAACAGTCATTTCAAAGCAGTTAAAATTATTTTAACTCTTACTACTCACATTCAATGCCCTACATTTATTAAGAGTTCAGTTATGTCCATATTTGGTACTGCAGTGGTGGTGCTGTGGTAGCATTGTCGCCTCACAGTAAGATGTTGTCCTGATCAATTCTCAGCTATAGCATCTTCTGTGTGGGGACATGCGTGAATGGGCGTAACTTCATTGAAGGTTGTGCATCAGGGCTGGCAACTCGGCACGTAAAAATCTACTGCCAATCATTAGCGGACCAGAGTTCCGCTGTGGCGACCCCTAACTGGGAAAAGCCGAAAGATACAACAAAGTTATGTCCATATTTAATTGAAACAATAATCCCATGACTTAGTCCTTTTCTTGCTGCTATCCCTCATTCTCTTATTATTGCTGTTCATTAGCCAGCGTCTCCCTCATTTTCTTGGTGTGCTGTTCCATGTCTCGTATCCTGTCCTGCAAGTTCTTTTTGAAAAGAGGAAACAACTTAATTGTCCACCCCTAATACAGATTCATAGGCAAATACTAGGCTATCACCCTGAAAACTATTATCAGCCTATCCAACAGCAAGAGGTCAGAATCAAACCCTGTACATTATATTCTGAGGTAAAGATCTAAATCATTATGCCAACTCATGAGTTTACTTTTCCTCTTGCCAGCACTGCCAAACTCCATGGAACAAGTCTAACTCAGGTTGTCTGGGCCATAGCCAGAGCTTTACCACTGTGCACCACTGGTGCTGGGTCAAGTGAGACAGATCTGGCACAAGGGGATGCATTAGTCAAAGATGCCAAATGGAGAAGAGAAGTTTATACTAGACCCAGATCTGGCATCATGTCTTATTTCTTAAAGTATACTCCCATAGTCTCACATCCCAACTTAGTCACCTATGTCAAACGTTTATATAATGTCTTGATCCTGTGTCATTTGCACTGGCATAGGATAATTCAGTTGCTCCCATCATCCTTTGTTGAGAGATTGTGCAGTGAGGGGTCATCAGTCTTTAATACCCAGACATGTACCTAAGTGATAGAAGACACAGCAATGAGACAAGTAGGTCTTGAGCTGTGGGCAATAATCCTGAGACTACATGGTACCTACATCCTAAAATACCCCCTAGAATAGAAGTTGGTGCAACTCCTCAGGGATCTCATCATCTGTGCATGGGTGCCAGAACCATAGACCAGGGGGAGGGGGAGCCCCCCATTTTTATAGCTGCAAGACCTGTTGGGAAAAAAATAATGAAGTGTAATTTTCACACTGACGTGGATTCGTGCACAGAAGTTTAACTAAACCAGCTGTTCTTGTTCTTTTATTGCTCTGTGTTACAGGAGTTATGCTGCCACTGTTCTGTTGGTGCTGCCAGAGCCAGAGTCATACTGGTAAAAAGAGTTTTGTTCTTTTGTTTACAGGAGTTATGCTGCATTTGTGTGTGTGTGTGTGGCTAGTGGTATTCAGGCTCAAACCCTATAACTTGGGTATAGGTAAAAAGAGCGTAAAGTCCCTAGCCACTACCACGTGTGAATTTATGCCTCATATTTTTGTTCTGTTCCTCATTAAATCTGTGGTTTTTCATGATTTTGTCATTTGAATTTCAGACTTCATATTCTTCAGAAAATAAATGATAACAAAAAAAAATTTCTAGCAATTTTCTAAGTTTATAAGATCAGTATTTGAAATGTGTCCCTACTTTGAGCCTGTATTCCCCCATTATTGGCTTTGTCCATGTTTTTTTTGTGCTAAGACATTGATTTAAGAGTTATGGTGAGAAGTGAGAACTGAATTCTATATTCCCCCATTATTGGCTTTATCCAGTTTTTTTTGCGCTAAGAGGTTGACAGCTATGGTGAGAAGTGAGTCTTCCTGTCTTTCAGGAAACTGCTTATTTGGCTTAGTGGTATGCTGCTCTGACTGTAGTACACAAGGTCCTGGGTTCAAGACCTGGCAGTGAAATGCATGATGGTAACACAACATTTTATTCAAGCAACTTTCCAAAATTATACAAGCAATGTTTAAAATGTGTCCCTGGTTTTTGGCCTTTTGCCCCCCCCCAATTGAAAATAAGTGCAAAAAGCTGTGCAAGATGCCTATAGCTTACACTACTGCCATTATATATATATATATATATATATATATATATATATATATATATATATATACACACACACACACACACACACACACACACACACACACACACACACACTGTGTCTGTGTGTGTGTGTAGAAGTAGACTTTTATCATGCAAATGTTCTGAATAGGGCAGTTTTGTCATTATTGGTTCATGCATTTTGTTTCATTGCCTACTGAAAAAATGTTCAAACAATAAATTTTAAAATGCAATTGTGTGTGGAAGTAGACTTTTATGATGGAAATGTTCTGACTAGGGAAGTTTTGTCATTATTGGTTGACGCATCGTTTCACTGCCTACTGGAAAAATGTTTAAACAATAAATTTAAAATGCGCTCTAACTTAAGTCTAACAATTGTGCTGTATTATACAAGGAATATAATTTAATAAAGTCAGGAAGGTGTATCAAAGTAGCAAGGGGCCTCTGATTTGAAAACAGCCCAAAGATAATCTGTATCCACCACTGGCCAAATGTATTTTCTTTGGATGTGGTATGGGTTTCAATGCTGTTTCAATGAATGTGAGTTTCAAGGGCAGAGAAGTTTAAAAGCCAAGTCTATTTTCATTGTGAGACAGTATTGCTTTGTTTAGCAGATATCTATTAGTGTTTGTTCATTGTGCTATAAAATGTAAAAATAAAATCCAAATAATCATTGTAGAAGTAAAGCAGTATACACACATTAGTGTGTATGGTAAATGGGGTGAAATAGCCAGGTAATGGGACATTGGAATGGCTGCAGAGGGACTCTGGTGCTATATTTTGGTTCTTTTCTTCAGTTGCATTTGAAAGTTGGTATCTCACAATTCCATTGGAGTGGGCAGGGTTGTGTAATTATGTATGCAAATTTTACATTAATCAGCATACAGATTTCTACCTATTTTTCATGGGCCTTGTCCAGATTTTTTATGTTTCCAAGTTGAGAGGTACCCCCCCCCCCAGTCTTCAACAGCTTCCAGCACCTCTGCATCTGTGAAAAATTGGGCTGGTCTAGACTATGGCCTTCACCAATGAAGGATGAGCTCAGCAAGTACAGGATCCAGAAGGCCATTTTAGAAATAGACTTACCTTCGTGAGGAGGTGCAGGACAGGGTATCTTCAAAATGTAGGCCCCTTTGAATGTGTAGCAGATGACATCCATGGCTGCATTTGGAGACCTGTTTCCAATGCAATTTCAATTACCACCATCCTCCTGCTAGCAAAGTAGGCCAGGAGTTTCTGCTTTCAATGATTGCAGCAATTATATCATTAAATGGCAATCATTTAAGTCACCGGTAATCATGAACCAACAGGAACTGCTCATGAATGATACTTCTGAAGACAACTACCAGCAGTGCAAAAGAGAAAGGCCAGTGTGAAAAGATTCATAACATAATGCCTCCAGTTTTACTTCTTACAGACTCAAGAACTGCAGTTAACATTGTAAATCAATCAGTTTTCTATAACTTGAATTCTTTACCATTTTAGGATTGTAATATAAAGATATTTCTTGTAACAGTAACTAGCATATGGTAATCAAATCAATTGGAAACTACAGTTTCAGCTCATAATATACTTGTGTAGTGCAGGTAATGGAAGACAAATATTGACTTTTACCATCGGGAGAAAGTTAGGCTTAATGGAAGTTCAAAAGATAACTCAGAAACAGTTAATAAGACAAACATTCCAACACGAGTGGTCCTATTAATTTTACATGAACCTTGCAGACACTTATGACAATGAAAGAGCAAATGACCTGGTAACACCTAAACAAATGATTTTCAATGTAAATACAGGAAGGGAAGAAAAATGTACCAAGGCATCAACACAGCTTATGTCAACTCTGATGGGTAGATGGATAAAACTCTATCTTCTGGATTCAAGATCAAATAATGGTCCAGTTTCTGGATCAGATTAAATGATAGGATGTGACTGAGTAGCTGATGTCTGCTCACCCATGGATGGGGAGAGGAAGGTCATCTTGTCTACTATACTCCTGTCCCCTATTGGTGTGCTTGACACTGCAAAGTTATTTACTGTAGTCTTCATAGGATACATGCACAAACGATTTACTCGAAGGGGACTGCAGGCCATCACAGAGATGCAAATGCACATGCCAGCCAAAAGGGCGGGGTTAGGACCAATAGTAAAAATCCCACCTAGCACCACATCATTAATGATGCAGCTCAAATGGGGGGCAGGACTCTAGTAGATTACCCCAAGGTTGCACCATGACCTGCATAGGGAACAGTTCAACTCAAGGGTAGAAATCCACCTCTGCAGCTGAATCTGTAACAGTTCCATCCAACTGACTATCAATCCCTGCCAGCGGTTTAAGGTGACATTTTTAACTGGGTGAATAAAGGGTCTCAAGACCCACTGAAGGCTGATGATTGCCCGATGTGGATGGGAAAACATACAAGAAAAAGTATCAATACAATTTGTTCAAGTAATAAAACACAAAATCTAAGATAGCTGAATAATGCATTAGTTTATTTGTCTAGCTTTAATTCACAAGGCTGTAAGAAATATGAAAAAGACATATAATGATCCAAGGTTTCTGTAAGTCAGAGGACATGTATCAAAGTAACTCAAAGCACAGACTGAAAGATGACATGCAGAATGCTGATATTCTCAGGAAATACAATGTCATTAATAAAACATAGAAAGCTATTGGTATAATGGTTAAGGTCTTCACCTCCTATGCACAAGGTACAAGGTTTGATCCTGACCTCCTGCTAATGCCTGTATGGAGTTTGCATATTTTCCCTTGGTCTTTGTGGTGCTCCTCCCACCACCTTCCAAGAACATGCTGTGTGTTTCCACCTCAAACTCACCCAAGAATGGAGCTGTGGGCAGCACTGACCTGTAAGGGGAAGATTTGTAAAGACCAACCACTTTGGGCATCAACTGTGCTGTACAGTATCCTCAAAACAGGAGAACACAGATTACAGACTGCATGCCATGTCAGGGTTAACCAGTCTATGGTGTAAAAATTGGCTCTTGGTGATCTGCTCAACTAATGTCTCCAAAATGGGTATGGGTATTTGCTGGCGATAAGTGGATTCAAGACCGAACCTATGCCAGGGGCCCATGTTAATTGTGGGAGGGGTGTATGTGCTCTTATCAGCCAGTGTGTGCCTGCCATAAAGCCCAGCAGACCTGGGTCAATAAGCAACTAGCTGACTAGTGTCCAGTTGCCCAGCTTCGGTTACCTGGGATAGCTCTGGTGAGAAAAAGCACAACCAATCAACATGCCAAACATGAACTAAGAATTACTTCACTTAGTGTAGGTTCATTGACAAAATGCAGGTTGAACATGGATGGTGTGATGGTAAGGAGGAGGCTGGGCATCCTATTTATCCAGGAGACAAGATGGAAGGACAATGCAGCAAAGTCTTGGCTAGAGGTCTAGAGTCTACTACACAGGAGGAGGACAAACATGAAATGATATCAGAATTGTGGTGAGGGAGATGATTCAGATGACAGTGAGGGATGTCATAAGAATTAGTGATAGACTTGTGACAATCATAGGTTTATAGGTTCATAGGTTGGTACTAGGCTATCAGCCCTAGGGCCTATACAAGCCTAGCCATAACAATTCCGTGGCTATTTCTTCCCACACTATTTACTTCCCTGGACCCCTGTCTAGCAGGGCGACTGATGTGATGCCCGGGGTGAATTTCCTTTCTCCCATCCAATCATCAAGGTTCCTTTTGAAGAGGGCCAAAGAGGCACTCTGCTTGACATGTATGGGCAGTCTATTTTAGAGTCTGGGGAGTCTCTGGGTCAGGAACCTATCCCTCCAGCATGTTTTGTTTATTGTGATGACAAGGTTTAGATCCCTGGAGTGTATGGCTCTGAGGGATTGGGATTTCTTTAAGTGTAGCATGTCCAACAGCTCTGGGTTTGACATGACCTTGTATGTTAAGCAGAGATCGCCTCTGAGTAGACAATATGTGACCGAGTATAGCTGGAGTTTTTAAGGCGGTCAGCATAGGGCATCTGCTTTAGGCCTGAGACTCCAGTGTAAAGATAGGACACTATCCATAATCTCAGCCTATGCCCCACAGCAGGATTGTGATAGTGAGGAAAAAGAATATATTCAGACAGAAGTCGAAGGACCTACTAGATAAAGCAGGACAACATGAATTGTTGCTGATAATGAGTGACCTGAAAGCACATAACAGCCCAGACAGAACAGGATATGAGGACTGCCTTGATCCACATGGGTGGGGCAACAGAAATAAAGAAGGAGAGACCATTCTAGACTTCTGTCTGACAAATGGCTTGATAGTGGCCAACATATGGTTCAGCAAGAGAAACACATACAAGAGTAACCAACATGCAACTCAGGTAAATTTCCTTCTAGTAAGAAAATGGCACTGGGGTAGAATTAGCAATTACAAAGTCATCCCCACTGAAACAGTCAGCTCATATCATAAACATCTGTTTGTCACAATCACCTGCAACCAGTAGTCAAAGAAGAATCTAAGGTCAACAGTGACTAGACTGAAGATCTGGAAGTTAACGGGAGAGAAAGCAGTTGAAGAAGAATGGAAGTGCCTCAAAACAGCATTCAGAACAGGTATGCCACCGAGCCAGGTATGGAGATAAGGTACATATGGAAATCTGGTGGTGGAATGCAGAATTCCAAGAAGTCATCAAAACAACAGAGGAGTGTCAGAAAAAGTAGGAGATAGAAAAGGTGTGCCAGACTGAGAAGGAATTCTGGTTGGCTGACAAAGAGGCTAAGAGAGGAGTTGCAATAGCAAAGAACAATGCATCAGATGTACTCTATCAGCTTCTGCAAAGTGACTTGGTAGAGGGCACAAAAAACTCTATCAAGTTGCAAGGCAAAGGCAGATAAAGAAGATGGTCAGACACCCTTGGTAAGGTATGTCAGCAACAACCTGCTCACCAGCCCACAGGAAATCAAAAGCAGATGGAAGGAGTACTTCCAGCAGATTTTGAAGGAAGAAAACCCTGCATATGCTGTACTAACTCAGTCACAGCTTATGATGAAAGAAGAGGAGGAGCCACCCTAGAAGAAGTTAGAACAACGCAATTAAAAATGAAGTCAGGGAAAGCAGCAGACTCAGATGAGGTCACACAAAATATAGTCAAGATTTTGGGTGAGACAGAGGAAAAATGGCTCCTCAGAGTAATCATTACAGTATGGAGAGAGAGAAAAGCATATCCCAGATGACTGAACAAAAAGTATTATAGTACCAGTGTACAAGAACAAGAGGACATTCACACACATTCAATTAAACCAAGAATATTAGTAGGGTACTTCCAAGATGGCCGCACATTGAGTAACAGCTTAATTTCAGCTCTTCCATTGTGAAAACAGAAATTCAGAAGAAAAAGCCAATAAACTCATATTTTTGAGTAAACACTGGTTAGTAAGTGCACTGACTGGATGCCAGCAAAAAAAGAAATTCAGAGAAGCTGAAAGAAACTTGACCACAAAAGGAGGAAAAAATATTGACTGGGAAGAATTTTGCAGCTGTTCAGCAGTGCAAGCTCCAGCTTTCATGCAAGACATGACTTCCAGTAACATAGAGGAAAAAAATAAGTCAAATGTACTCAGAGCTGATTAAAATAAACAAAACACTGAAGGAGTGTATCAATCCAAATAACAAAAGGCTGGAAAAAATGGAGAAACCTTTAAAAAGATATTCAAATGAGGTGATAAAAACTGTAAAAATCAGAGTTTGAAATGAAGAAAAGGCTAGCTGAATATGAGACTGTTCAAGAAGACATGTTTAAAAAAATAACAGAATTAGAGGACAGAGTATGTGGGGAAAACCTGAGATTTTTTGCTGCACCAGAGAAGTTGGAAGGAACAGACTGTATTAATTTTATGAAAGCACAGATAAGCAACTGACCTGGTATTCCACACCAGGAGTGGTTAGTTGAAAGGGCACATCATGTGTATGCTCCAAACCTGGCCATGAGAAAGCAACCCAGGCTTTTAATAGTAATGATGTAATCTTACCAACAGAAGGAGTTGATTCTGACAAAACTATGACAGAAGGACAAAGTACTAAAAGTGAAAGACAGTCAAGTATTTGTGAAAAATGATTACTCACTGTACACCAAGTAGAACTGAAATACATTTATTCCTCTAATCAGGGAATTTCAAGTAGCAGGCATAAGATTCAAGCTGCTGTACCCAGCTATTTTCAGAATATTGTTTCCTGGGGAGACAACATCATTTTTTGATGCAGAGCATGCTAGGGAGGTAATAAAAAAGTTTGTCCAGCAAAAAGTGAGTTATGAAACAGAAGGAGGTCCTGCCTCTTGTTTTTTTGATAAAAAAGAATACAGAGAGACTGTGAAAGGGAAACCTTTCCAATGTTTCAACAAAAAATGCTTGAGAGACAGAAAAAGGCACAAGAGTTGACTAAAAGAAAAAAAAGAGTATGGTGGAAATGAAACAAAGACTGGATTTGGAAGATGATATTAACAGGAATAAAACTAACAACTCAGAAATTGACAAATAAATATGGGATTACAAAGCATTAATTGTATTTGCGAAACATGACAGAACAAGAACACTTGGAAATGAACTGTTTTGACTTTGTTAAACTTGTAGGGGACTCTAAAGTATATGCCCTACTTTATGCCATTAACGTTTGGAAGAACAAGAGTTAACTGTAAGTAAAATGAAATTTTGTTCTTAATAGTAGTGTTTTTATAATGCATGGTTTAATCTGCATGCCATAAAATAAAGTTTTCACAGTTATTTTTGAGTGTATTGGGGATACTAAAATAAACAGGTGCCTCTGTTTTTTTTCATTCTTTTTTCTTTCTCCATGTTCAGTTTTAAGAAATGTAGGCAATGAAATGCAAAAAAAAAAAAAAAAAAAAGAACCAAAGTCTGATCAAAAGAGGTGGATACAAGAAAAAATGATGTGCTTTTTTCACTCTTGTATAGGAAAATGGCAGGATTAAGACCCTTGGCTTGATCTAGTAACAAGTTTTAAGAGAAAACAAATAAATAAATGAAAAAGTGATTTTTGTCTTATAGAAGCAAATCTTTACCTGGTTCTCATGTCTCCATGGAGACAGTCTAATAAAGAGCAATAAGAACAGAACACATATTTCTTTCAATGGCTAGGAGATAATGTTTTCTGAAAGTATTGGTGTGTTTTCCCAATCTGGAACAGTAATAAAGATAGGACAAAACCAAAGAGCACTTAGGGAAAGTGCAGGCTGTACCATGCATCTTAGCCTGTATATCCTTCCTTTTAGTTTAACCGAAGTCTGTGAATGTGGCTGTCAGTCTTGGATAATTGTTCTTATTAGGTGAGTAAAACTTCAGTATTTGAAGATGTACACAGTTTTGTGTGTTAGTATTAAGTTAATATGTTTTAGGGGTGTTTTGGGGTGTTTTTTTTGTTTGTTTGAGGGCCTTCAATAAAACAAAAAGTTTTGTAAGATGTGACATAAGCTGAAATGGATATTACAAAGAAACAACTGTATAAAAGATCAACCTGCCAAACATTAGTGTATGCATGTAACACAAAAGCTGGAACTAGACACTTAAAATATCTGTTACACATAAAAGGTGGGAATAATATTTTACCATGATGGCACTTTCTATCTTCTTCTTCTTCTGTTTCTTTCAGCTGCTCCCATTAGGGGTCACCACAGAGGATCTTCTGTTTCCATTTATTCGTGTATTCTGCATCTTGCTCTGTCACACCAACCACCTGCATGTCCTCTCTCAGCATATCCATAAACCTTATCTTAGACCTTCCTCTTTTCCTCTTACCTGGCAGGTCCATCCCTAGCATCCTTCTCCCAATATACCCAGCATACCTCCTCAGCACATATCCAAACCAATGCAATCTCCCCTCTTTGTCTTTGTCTCCAAACCATCCAACCTGAGCTGACCCTATAATATACTAATTTCTAATCCTGTCCATCCTCATCACACCCAGTGCAGATCTTAACACTGCCACCACCAGCTCTGACTCCTGTCTTATATTATCTTTAAATGTAAATGGTCTTGCAGATAATACAAAAAAGAAAGAGT
Organism: Protopterus annectens; assembly: GCF_019279795.1. Lineage (NCBI taxonomy): Eukaryota > Metazoa > Chordata > Ceratodontiformes > Protopteridae > Protopterus > Protopterus annectens. The sequence goes on from NC_056748.1 coordinate 721,862,465, forward strand.
AGTGAATTAGATTAAAAAATGTAAAGTGCAAAATGCTATGCTACAGGACACACATCTGGAATGAACCGAATATGTGAATTTGATAAAACAAGATGTTCAGGATGGTTATTCAGCAGAATACCTGGGACAAAGGAAAAGAGGAGTACTTATATTAATTGCAAGAGGAGCTCCAATAGTGATACAAGAGGATAAAATGATAATAATTATAGATTTGTTGTACTAAGATGCTACTGGCAAGGGAGGGGAATTATACTGGCATGTATTTATATTCCACCTAAATCTGCTATTCTGGAGCTTAAGAAAATTCTGGGAGAAATAATCAGCTTTCAGCAGGGAATATTACTTACACATGTTGACTACAATTTGATTTGCATCAGTGAAGATGTATCTGGGGGGCCCAGAAGGGAAAATATGACAAAGGAGGGTAGACGTTTGAAGAAGATGTGAATTTAGTAGTAGAAATCTGGAATGAATTTACATAATATTCCCCAAGATACAAAAAAAAATGGTCTAGACTTAGCAGAACATATATTTCACAGGAATATGGCTTTTAATTGAAAATATTCCAGATCATATGCCAATAATAACTAAAATAAAAATGCAGAGTAATGAAATAAAAATAAAACACTGTCGCTTTCATTGGCAAAGAAAATAATGGACTCAGAAATTCAAGAATATAATTTTTATGGTAGTCAAGAAAAGCTGGCTTTATTTGCAGATTATATTATTTTACACCTGACAAAACCAGAAAAAAAGACATTATAGTGTTGTGGAACATTTTGAACCAGTTTCAGATCTTTTTGGAATGCAAAATTAATGGAGCTAAAACAAAGGCAATAGCAGTAAATGATGTACCCACTCATGAACTGATTCAGGAGTACCCATATTTATGAGGACATCATAAAATGAAATATTTATGAGAATGGATTAAAATAATTCTAGTGTGGCAGCTAAGGATATGTGTGAAGAGACTAAAAAGATAATACAAAAACTGAGAAAATTGAAGCTTTGTTATATGGCTATGGATAGTAAGATGCAAGCAGTTAAAATGTTTTTAGTCCCTTTAGTCTTACACACCAGTCAGTTATATTTTTATCAGCCAGAAAAGTTGTGGGTAGCAATTAATAAAGAGCTGAGGGACTTTATCTGGGAGGGGAACACATCAAGTGTAAAGTGGGATAAGCTGATCCTTCTACTAAAACAGGGCTGATTAGGATTACCCAATTTGAATGCATATTTCAGAGCCACACAGTTAAGACTCCTGTACATAGCACAAGCAGAAAACTATAATTCAAAGTGGAAAGGGATGATGATGAAATACTGAGGAAGCTCAAGAAACAAGGAGAGACTGGGATTTTGGATGCAGGGCTTTAAGGAGAATAACAATAGTTATGCAGAATATTATATCCATAAAGTAGCAGAAAGTATTCTTAGAACTAAACCAACATAGGAATGGAGAAAGGAGATTCTGTCAATAGGAATGACTGCAATTAGGGATACAGACAGTAGGCAAAAGGGGATCAGAATTTATCGGAAAAAACTGCCAAAGGAACCAAGGTATTGGGAGCAAATAACTAGATAGGGGAAAGATGATAAAATCGGAAGACGCCAATAATTTATTTGGACTGTAGGTTAGAGATTGCCTTCCCTATCAGGAATTGATATTCAGAGTATAGGCAAAGTGAAAGAAATAGGAGGGGCCTAAATGAAAGACCGGCACAGATAGAGTTTTTAGTAGAATCTAGAACAGAAGCTGCCATTAAAAAAAGGAATAATTAGTACAGCATATAAAATATTGCATGATAACTGTAAGAATCAATCAGAGGAGATTAGAAAGTATTGGGAAGAGAGATTGGATAAGCAATTCACAAAGAAACAATGGGAGGATATTTGTATGTGTCCCAAATTAGCAACAAAATCAAGAAAATTTAGGATTGTTGCCTGGAAATGTTTACATAGATATTTTTATACCCCAAGTAGACTCCAGAGAATTTTTCCTTAGGCAGGCAGTAAATATTGGAGGTGTGAAGGGGAAGAATGAGATAATTGGGAACATATTTTCTGGGAGTGCGGTGAGTTGGCAGACTTTAAGGATTCCCTGTGGGATGCACTGTCGGAGACGCTGGGTAAGCAGATTGGTCTGAAGAGGCAGATGATTTTTCTGAGCTATGATACAGAATCGGAATTGCCTAGACTTGGTAAGGCCTTGCTGTGTCTAATAATGGTGGCTGCCAAAAAAGCAATTACTTTAAAATGGAAATCAAAATTTAAACTGACTATACTTGAAGTAGTGAATATAGTAACAGAGGTAAAACAACTGGAAATTAGACCTTTAGAAAATGGTAGGAGCAAACTTCATAGGAAAATGGGAACTTTGGGAACAATACATACAAGGGAGGAATGAGGTCGAAAAGGCAGCAGGATTTAAATGAACTATGTAATTTTTGAGTGAGAAAGATTGGGTAGATTATAAGTGATAGATGTTTGTAAGCTGAAGTGTGTCAGTAAGGTCTGTGATGTAAAATGCTTGAGACTAGGATTGTGTTGGTGTGGTTTGCTTTTATTTGTATAAATGTATGATTGACTATGTAGTAAGTGATGGTTTAATAAAGATGTTTCTTGTTTAAAAAGCTGTAATTGAATAATTTATGTAATATTGCTTAGGTTATATGATATATAGAAATATAAGTGAAATATGTCTGTTAAGTTAGTATAGTTTGATTACTTTTATATAAATGTAAATTTGCCTGTGTCACAAGTGATAATTCAATAAAGGTATTTGAAAAAAAAAAACACTGGCACTTTCCCACCTATTTGTTGAAAATAGAGAAATTTAAGGAATGGTTAGTTGAAATTATTCGGGAATTATTAGAGAGGATAGAAATTTCTTCTGAAAATATAGCTTGGGAGTTGAAGAAAAAAGTGGAGTTTAAAAACAGGGTGGGAATGAAAGAAGGAGAGATATGGTTAAGAAGTGACAAGAATTATTTATAGGGACTGACAAAGATTAAAGTATTGCAGAACAGAAGGAGCCTTACAGAACAAGAAGAAGAGTGATTGCAGAATGCTAAACAGAAAATAAGGGATTACCTCAATAATATGCATGAGTTTAGAAATAGATAATAACTCCAGAACACAAAAATGTTTAGTACAACGACTCAGGCAACAGAAAGTAGAAAGTGTTGTTGCCAAGCTTAGGGAGCCTATAAAGGGATCCCATAGAGGTACTAGAAATATTTCAAAAAATTTATGAAAGTCTGCAGAAAGCTGAGAAATATGAAAATCAAGAAGAGGTACAAATGGAAATGTTTATGGAAGAATTAAATATACCAAGGTTAGAGGAAGATGAAGCTCAATTACTAAGTTAGGACAGGAGGAAATGAGATAAAAATGGTGATGTACAGCCAATCCACAGGAAAGTCATCATGAACAGATGGAAGTTTGGAAGCTAAGAAAAGGTGATAATGATCTGGAAGGTTTTGTTTAACCGTATTTTAAGACGAGAAGAAGCACTAATATCCTGGAAGAAAGTGGTGGTGGCTGTAATACCTGAAGAAGGTAAAGATTCATCAGATCCAGCTTCATACAGGCCCATTTCAACCTTAAACCATTATTATAAAGTGTTTATGTCTATAATGGCTAAAAGAATGGTAAAGGTGATGCCAAAATTGATAGAGCTGCATCAGTGTGGTTTTGTGGAGTGGATGCAAACATTCAACAACATTAACAGAACACTGATGATCTGGGGGAAGCAGAATATAAGAAAATACAATTGTTGCTGGTAGGTCTTGATGCAGAGAAAGCATTTGACAGAGTAAGCTGGGAGTTTATGAGCAGGACATTGGATGCATTTGCATTCCCTGATAAAATTATAAGGTTGATTAGGACAATATATGAGGGATTGGAGGCGAAAATTAAAGTGGGTAGGTTTCTGTCTGATAATTTCAGTTTGAACAGAGGAACCATGCAAGGGTGCCCTGTTTCCCCTTTGGTATTTACATTATGTTTTAAACCATTGGCAAAGAAAATGAGGTAATCAGAAATTCAAGGGTATAATTGGTATGGTAGTCAAGAAAAGCTGGCCCTGTTTGCAGATGATATTATTTTATACCTGATAAAACCAGAAAAGGACATTTTAGTGTTGTGGAACATTTTGAGACAGTTTCATATATTTTTGGGATACAAAATTAATGAAGCTAAAATAAAGGCAATGGCTGTAAATTATCTACCTACACATGAATTGGTTCAGCAATATCCATATTTATGGGGGACATGATACAATGAAGTACTTGGGAGTATGGATTAAAAATGATTCTGATGTGGCAACTAAGAATATGTGGGAAAAGCCTAAACAAAATATAATATAAAACCTGAGAAATTAGAAGCTTCTGTTTTATGTGTATGGATAGCAAGATACAAGCAGTTAAAATGTTTTAGTCTCTTTAATTTTATACAAAGGTCAGACATATTTTTATCAACCAGAGGAGAAGTTATGGATAGCAATTAATAAAGAGCTGAAGGATTCTGTCTGGGAGGGGAAGACAGCAAGAGTCAAGTGTGATAAACTGATTCTTCCAATAGAACAAGGCAGTCTGGGATTACCCGATTGGAAGGGGTATTTCAGAGCTACACAGTTAAGGCTGCTATACATAGCACAAGCAGAAACCTATAATTCAAAGTGGAAAGGGATTATGAAGAAAGAGGGGAATACTCAAGAAACAAGGAGAGACTGGGATTTTGGATGCAGATCCTTAAGGAGAATAACAACAACCATGCAGAATATTATATTCATAAAGTATCAGAAAGTATTCCAAGAGCTAAGCCAACAAGGGAATGGAGAAAGAAGATTCTGCCGATGGGGATGACTGCAATTAGGGATACAGTCAATAGGCAAGAAGAGGATGGAATTTATTGGAGAAAACTGATGAAAGAACCAAGGTAGTGGAAGCAAAATATTAAAGAGGGAAAGGTAATAGAATGGGAAGATGCCAAGAATTTATTTGGACTGCAGGCTTGAGATTGCATTTCTTATCAAGGATTGATATCAAAAGTATATGCAAAGAGAAAGAAATGGAAGGATCCTAAGCAAAAGACCAGCACTGGTAAAGTTTTTAGTAGAATCTAGAACAGAAACTGCTGTTAAAAGGAATAATTAATACAGCATATAAAATATTGCATGATAACTATAAGACTCAATCGGAGGAGTTTAAAAAGGATTAGAAAGAGAGCTTGGATAAGCAATTTACAAAAAAATAAGGGGCGGATATATATGCAACAAATTCTAGGAGATTTAGGATCTTAGCTTGGAAGTGTTAACATAGGTATTTTATAGCCCAAGTAGACTCCAAATAATTTTTCTTCAAGCAGATAGCAAGTTGGAGGTGTGATGGGGGTAAAAGAGATAATTGGGAACAAAAAAAACAAGGGGTGGATATAGCTCGGCAATCCCAAACTGAATACTCTAACCCCAGCTCATACTAATGGTTCTGCTGAGCCGGCCTAAGGGAACACGGTGATTGCCTTCTAAGTGAAGCTCGGTTAATGCGCTAGCAGGATTCTAGAACTAGAAAACATTATCCTCAGCACGTTCTCTTAGGGGTTTATTGTTGTGTTTTTTTTTCTTCAAATTTATCCTGCTCTATATGTATGTCTACTGTTGTTCACTGGAAGTATGTATTTTATATTTTGACTATTCAAGTTTTGTGCTGAACAAACTATGAAACCCACACCTCTTTTTTTCATAAAGTGCTTGATTTAGTAGTGTGTTAAAGCCTAATCTGCTTTCCCTACCTAATACAAAATTATATCATAGATAACTATGTTTTTATCTCTCATTTATGTCAGTTGATGTATAGTCTATTTGCTTGAAACTGTTGTGAGTTAAATCGTACTTAACAAGTGTATGCTATTGTGTGTCAATGTGCTATTGTACTGTTTACTAAGTGCAAACTCTCTCTGCATTTCTCTCCTCTTCTCCAGCCTTTCCACCCTGTAATACCCTCTGCGTCTTCGCCTGGCCTGGATGCCTACACCCAAAATAAATATAACAAACTCCTCGGCTTCAACCCGTGTATGGGAATAGAACTACGCCTCTCTTAGAAGGTGTTTGTGAAAGTATGTACTATTGTTGCTAAATTTCTGTACTATTATAGATACCTAATAGCCTGACTAGGTGTTCAGTATACTCCCCTGCCTGGAATTCCAGCAGCCTACCTACTTATTTACTTACTTCTAACTTCAGTTCCCTTTCTCCCTCACCTCAACCCAGTTAGAGATCTCCCTCAGTGGATTCACAGGTGCTCTTTCCCATTTGTCCACCAGGTGGCAGCCTCTCCCTACTATTCTCAATTCCCTACTCCGTTGTACTCTTTCTCTCTCTTAGATTATACAAACCCTACCTTCCCTTTGTTCTTCTCTCAATACTTGATTCTAAACTTTGTAGTCCTCTCTATTCTGCTTAATCCCCTGTCCCCAGTACTTACCTTCTGCATTTCAAAAGCCCACTGATAGATTCCTGCTCTCTTCCTGCCTTCCTGGCTCTGCCCGCTCCGTTCACCCTGCGGGCTCACTCCACTCCCCTACCCTACCCCCAATTCCCACCCATCCCCAGGGCATCTACATTTATTCCCCCTATCTCTCCCTCCTCCCTCCTCCAACCAATCCAAACTCTCCCCTGACCATCCCCTTCCTCTCTCTAACCACTCCCCCTATTTCTGTTCAAACTCCCCTTCTCCTCCACTTACTTACCAACCTCTAACATCATGATGTCCCCTCCTCCCAAAATCCTTCCACTGTCTTGCTTCCTTCTCCTACTTATATCTATATACCACATCACTTGCTATACTCATGTCCACCTACTCCCTCCTCCTCCTCCTACTCAGCAACACAACCCTATCTCTCATTACCACAACATATCCGCCTCATTAATTCCTTACTACCCAATGCTCTTCATAAAAATTAAACATTTCCCAACTGCAAATGTAAACCTTAAATATAAACCACACATCTACCTGCCCCTTCCATCAAAATATAAAACTAATAAGCATCTCCCCCATGCGACTATCATTCACTTAGCAGAAGATATTCACGCCAACCCAGGTCCTACATTCCATCCAACAAATTCCCCCAACAAATATAAGACATCCTGCAACAAACAACTCAAGTTCCTCACCATCAATGCCCAAAGCATAAAAAATAAACTATCCCTCTTCCATGCCTGGCTCAACCATAACTCCCCTGATATAGCAGCTATAACTGAAACCTGGCTAAAACCTCATATTAATGACTCTGAATTCCTACCCCCAGGATTCCATTCTCTACGGTCCCATCGACCTAATAAAAAAGGTGGTGGTGTTGCTCTAATCTACTCCAACCTCTTGTCCATTACTCCCTACCCAAACCCTATTCCATCATTTAATAACACTGAACTGGTTATCGGCCTTCTAAATATGAACAGCCATAAAAGTATCTGCATCATCTGTCTCTACATCCCTCCACGCAACAATACTAATACTCTAGAAGACATCCTCTCCTGGACTTCTTCTAATATTAATCTAGAAACCTTCATTTTGGGTGATGTAAATATCGATTGGGGCAAAATCTCTAACCAAAATCCCTCAATAACCATTAACCTATTTAATTTCTCCCAACTCATTAACTCCATAACCAGACCAAACAAAGCAAATCCTCCTGGCTCCATACTTGATTGGATTCTTGTATCTCATCCAAAAAAGTTATAAAATCTGACACTTCTCCAGACCCCTTAGGAGACCACCTCCCTGCCTATGCTATACGAGCTACCTCCTCCCCTCCCCACTCCCACCACTACACTCATACTCGGAACCTCTCTAACTTTAACCCTACTTCCTTCTCTGACTCACTTAAACTCTCCAACTGGAAACCTCTAAAACTATTACCACTAGATGAAGCCGTCCACTACTTTAATTCAACATTCTTAGCCGTCCTTAACTCCCAAGCCCCAACTAGACTTATAAGAGTTAAAGCTAAAACATCCCCTTGGCTCACCAAAAATACAAAAAAGTTAATGCTCCAAAGAGACAAAACCTGGAAAACTTACCATAAACACAAACAACCTGAAATACTCCTTAAATATAAGCAGTTAAGAAACCTAACCAAAAAACAAATCATTAAAGACAAGAAGTCTTACTACATCCAACTTCAAGAAAACCATGCTAGAAACCCAAAACAATTCTGGAATTCCATCAATTCACTCCTCAGACCAGGTACTAAAAATAACCCCTGTCCAGACTCCAGCAAAACCGACCCCGCAATTGCTTCTCTATTTAATTCCTTCTTCACCTCTACCATTGCTGAGCTAACTAAAACATTTCCCAACAATCACCTCTCCCCTGCCACTACTCAGTCTTCATTAAACTGTTTTTACCCCCCCTCTTTCAAACTGCAACCAGTATCTACCGACCAAATAAAGAAACTCCTTCAAAAACTAAAACCTTGCTCCAACGCCCCCGATAACATCCCATCTGCCTTCCTAAAAATTGCTTCTGACTCTATTGCTCTTCCTATCAGCATCCTAATTAATAGATCATTACTTGAATCCTACGTTCCCGTACTATGGCATAGTGCGTACATCCTACCCCTCCACAAAGGTGGCAAAAACTGTTCTGTCTCAAATTTCCGCCCTATAGCCATTTTCTCCCCTATATCCAAAATTCTAGAAAAATGTATCCACCTACAACTCCTGCCATTCCTTACTAAGCACCACCTTCTCTCTCCTACCCAACACAGTTTCTGCCCAGGTCATAGCACAAATACTGCCCTCCTCTCCTTTCTACACTCAGTCAACTCTGCCCGTGACTCCGGTAATTTAGTATCCACTGTCCTACTAGACTTATCTAAAGCTTTTGATACCATCTCTCACACCCACCTTCTAAATCACCTATCTAACCTCAACCTTTGCCCTGAATCCCTTTCCTGGTTCTCCAGCTACCTTTCTAACAGATCCCAAGCTGTAAAATGGGGCCAAGCCACCTCGACTTTTCTTCCGACCCCTACAGGAGTTCCTCAGGGTTCCATACTTGGCCCACTACTATTCAATATCTTCATAAATGATTTCTACAAAGCCATCCCTAACACAAAAATTGTACAATATGCTGACGACTCTACTTTGATATGCTCTGCCCCCAACCTAACAGACCTCCAAGCCCTAACTCAAAGTGCCTTCTCTACAACTGAAAACTGGATGTTACAAAATCACCTCTCCCTAAACGCCAACAAAACTAAAATACTCCTTTTCTCTCCATCTAAATACTCCTCCCTTGACAAAAACTAATTTCAAATTTCCAGCCTCAACAACTCCTCCATCGAGATCGTACCCTCCACCAAACTTCTTGGTGTCACAATCGACGCTCAACTAAAATTTAATTCCCACATCCTACTAAACATCAAAAAAACACATATAAAACTGGGTCTACTGTATAGAAAAAATCACTTCCTCTCTCCTCATTCTAGACTAACCCTTGCTTCCACCTTCCTCCTTCCAACCCTCCTATACGGTGCCCCCCTGCTCACTAATCTCTCATCCTCTCTTACCACCAAACTAGAGTTATGCTATAACAAAGTCGCTAGATTTGCAACTAACGCCAAATCTTCTTCACATCACTGCTCCTCCCTTCACTCCCTTAACTGGCTTGAACTTCCCAATCAACTTAACCTCCTCCAACTCACCACAGCCTTCAAGCTGTTTCAAAACCCTCTAACTGCCCTGCTCTTTCTTACATTCTACTCCCCTATACCCCCCCTAGACCACTTAGATCTTCTCAACAAAACCTAATCACTGTTAATAAACCCCAGCGCCCTGCTGGCCAGCTTCTCTTATCCTTTACCCTTGCTAAAAAATGGAATGCCCTGCCTTTGTCACTTAGGAAATGTACCAACATAAATAACTTCAAAAACCAGCTTCATTCCTACCTTTTTCAAAACAGAATTTGCAACTGCACTCTTCTGCCTATAAACCCTAAGCTTTCTACTCCATTCGCCCCAGACTAACCTCCTCCTCCTACTCTGCTTCTTATTCCTTTCTAAAGTATTACACGTAGTGAACAACATATTACACTTAGTGAACAACATAGTAAAACATGTATTACTCATGTGATGCCTTTCGTACCAAACTAAAAATTGAAATTGTTGTATTTCTTTCTGTTGTAACTACCCGGTTTTTTTTTAGTTATTCAGACTACCCATTAACTTTCCATGTTAATTGATTTCATTTTAGTAAACATAATATTTGAATTGCTGAAATTCCTTGTTTTGGAGCTTTTCTCCCCGGGCCTCCACTGAAAACGGGCTACCAATGCCCAGTGGACCCCCCGGTAATCAAACTGAAATAAAATAAATAAATAAATAAACACATTTTCTGGGAGTGTAATGATTTGGCATCCTTTTAAAAATCTCTGCAGACTACTCTATCAGAAATACTGGGTGAGCAAATTGGTATGACTAAAGAAATGATTTTTCTGAGCTATGATACAGAATTGGAATTGTGTAGACATAATAAGGCCTTACTGAGTCTAATTATGGTGGATGCCAAAAAGAAATTACTAGGAAATGGAAATCAAAGTCTAAACAACTGTACTAGAAGCAGTGAATATAGTAACAGAGATAAAACAACTGGAAATGGGATGTTTAGAAAATGGTATGAGCAAATTACATAGAAAAAAGGAAATTGTGTGAACAATACATGCAGATGAGTAGTGAGGTTTAAAAACAAGGCAGGATTTGAATGAGCTATATAATGCTTGACTGACTGACTGGATAGATTATAAGTGATATATAATATTTGCAACTAAAATTATGTCAATATGGTTTGTTTTTATTTATATAAAGATGTTTCTTGTGCAATAAAAAAAGATAAATGAAAAAAGTATATCAGTGGGAATCTTATCTGTAATAGTATAGGAAAATAGATATCTTCTACTCCTTTTGGAACAAGAAAACTACTAAATAGGTGTGGGCCCAAGCAGGGGGTTTTAATGATAGTGATATGCTGTTAGTAATGAACATAGTGTAAGGGAAAAAATATATACCCAAGGAAGTCATTTAATTTCTTCCTTTCTTTCTGAACTTAACAGACGAGTAACTGAAAAACTGGAACAGGAATCTTTAGAAAAGCGAAAGAGCACATTACATAGAAATAAATGGAATTTTGGGGAAACACATCCAGAATAATGGTTATCAGGAGGAATGTGGTTTAAAACAAGGCGGAAATTGAGTGATATATGTAATATTGGATTGAAAGACAGTTGTTATAGACAAAGAAAATTTGCAATGAATAATGTTTGTAAATGGGAAAGTGTATTAATATGTTTTTTTTTTCTTTTCTGTTAATTTATATGTGCCAGTGTCATAACTGTTATTTTAATAAAGGTGCTTAAAAAAGAGTTGACTGATGTAGCCATTAGAGCTGATTTCTGCATTGCCATCTCTGTTTGTGCATTTTATTTTCTGCTTTGAGTAAATCTATAGTTTTATTTATTTGCTGCTTTGAAAAATCTGTTGGCCTGTCAATTTTTCCATCCTCTCTTGCAGTCACTGTTGTGCTTTTAAATTTGGTGGCTTTTGAGCGGCCCATCCTTACTGTAAATACAGCTTTAGAAGTCCCTCACAGTCTCATCTACTCATTCTACTGGTCACTGAAAGATCCAGCTGGGAAGGCCATCTCCTTAGACTCTTAAAGCCTGAGTTAGCCTCTGTTTCATATCACTACTTTCATTTGGTGCACACTGCAATATTCAGAGTATTAATCCCTTCTTTATGGCTTACTTTTAAAATCTGTAACATCTGGGACTAGACTACCAGTCACCGGAGTGTCTGGGAATTGCTTTCATGGGTGCCAGAACCATTGAGCCAGGGGTAGGGGGACCTCCCCCCCAACACTTTTACAGCTGCACGACCTGTTGGGAAAAATTAAAGAAGTGGAGTTTTCATGCTAACATGGATTCACACGCGGAAGTTAAACTAACTAAACTAGCTGTTCTTGTTCTCTTATTGCTCTGTGTTACAGGAGTTATGCTACCGCTGTTCTACTGGTGCTGCCAGAGTCATGCCAGTAAGGAGAGTTTTGTTCTTTTATTTACAGGGGTTATACTGCTCCCGTGTGTGTGTGTGTGCGTGTGTGCGTTTGTGTGTGTGTGTGTGTGTGTGTGTGTGTGTGTGTGTGTGTGTGTGTGTGTGTGTGTGTGTGTGTGTGCGTGTGTGTTTGTAAAATGCCCCAGTTAGGTATACCTGGTGGTTAGTGTTACTCAGGCTCAAAAGAGAGCCTGAATTCACCACCCATACCACCACTTGTGATTCAGGGAGTTGAGTCCATAGCTCTCAACTGTCCAGATTTTCACAGAATATTTGGCTTATACTTTTGGTCTGTTCCTCTTAAAATATGTGGTTTTCTGGCAAATCAATGAGAACTGAATTCACTAAAGAATGATAGCCCTTTAAGTTTCAGTCTTCCTGTCTTTCCGGAAACACATGGTAACTCACAATACTTTATTTTAGCAACTTTCTAAGATTATACAAGCAATATTTAAAATGTGTCCCAGGTTTTGGGTCTTTGCCTCCCACATAAATCTTGGCTTTTTCCAGATTTCTTGTGCTGTGAAGTTGAGAGATTTAGTTGAATGTCAAGTGTGTTTTACAAGGCACTGAGAGCTTTAGGGGGAAGAGAGGTTTAGTACTACTTATGCTAAGTCATTTGTATTGTTAGTAGCACAACAGGTAGAATACTTGCTTTTGATGCAGAAGGCTGTGGGTTCTACTCCTACAGTATGTAGATGGATCGCTGATACTGTACTGTGTTGTACTTTAAAGGGAGTAGATGCTGCAGTCCTATGAATGTCCTCCTTTGGAGGAGTTACTTAGTAACTATGTTTCTGTTATCAGTTTGCCATCCATTCCCCATTGTAAAATTACTAACTTATCATTTTTTTAATGTATAGGCAATTTATTCTTTAAGGACAACAGGCACTTTATTTGTAGATGAAACAATGAAATATAAAAGTGTTTGCTAGCAGCAACCTCTTCATTAGTTACAGATCCCTTTAATGTGAAATTATTTAGATGACTTACTTCTGCAGAGATTTTGCATCCTTACTGATATTGGTGGATTGTAATGACAGAAGTTTGAGTGGCCTTTTATGGTTGAAATTTTCTGAAATGGGTAATTTTGTCATTATTGCTTCATACATTTTGTTTCATTGCTTACTAGAAGACTGTTCCAAACTACACATTTAAAACACATTCTAACAAGTGGTGCTGTATTACACAAGGAATATAATTTAATACAATCAGGTTAATACAATCAAGAAGGTGAATCAAAGAATGTATATATGTATGCTTGCTCACAGGATGCAGAAGATCAAGACAGAGGAAGAGACCAGTCACCAATGGAGTCTACCAGGGTTCAGTGCTGAGACTTTTTTCTGTTTGGCATATACATCTCAAAAGTAAAAGGAAATACCAAAGGGCTTTGGCCGACTAAATTTGAGATGACTGCAAGCTAGGAGCAGTTAAATGAATCCCCAAATGACTTAACCATCATGCAGGAAGGTTTGTCCCAAACATTAACCAGTGACAGAATCATGAACTGAAACTAAACTCCAAGAAATAAATTATCATATCCTTTGGGAAGTCATCTTTTCCAGAGAACTGCCAAATTGACAATGCCTCCTGAGAACTGACCCAGTTGTTTGGCGTTTGGGAACTTGTATGTATGTACAGTGACCTAACTTTTGACCAATATGTGCCCAGAGTCATAAGAAAGTCTTTCTATATTGCACAACTTATAAACAAATTGATTGTGACTAGATCTATAGATGTAATTGTCCCCCTTTACAAAGCCCTCATTAGGTCAATCATTTTGTATAATGCCCAATTTGGCATGTATCTGTCCAGACCCATGCAACAACTGGAATACCCACAGAGATACCTTACTAAAAGGATACAAGTCTTAAACAATAGGTCTTGCATGGACAACCTCAAAAATTGCACTATACTCAGTATCCTACAGAGTGCTTAGAGGTGACATGTCTGGCATACAAGGCATCCTCTGACCTAATACAGATGGACCTACTGAACATCAGCAAGTCAAATGGCATCAGAAATGTGTAGTCCAGGTATCTAAATTGAATGTTGTGGAGAGATGGATATATATCACAGAGGCTACCACTGTAACAGAACAGACTATCCATTCAAATAAAATGAAGCTCATCCCTGTCCATATTCAAATGCAACTTGGATCTAAGGATGGGTAATAGAAAATGTACTCCAGGATTGCCCCTCATGCCACTAATGGATAGAGGCAGTTCCTAAATGCTGCATCCCTTACTGGGTCCCCTCAAATTATCTATAGTATGATCACATTTATTCTCACTAGGGCTAATATACAATTAACAGCAATGGGATAGGTTAGACTAATCAGGAAATGTTAATTCAAGCACCAAAATGGAAACTGGCTAAGCCTAAAATGTCCTCCAAGTGAACTTATGTTGTGGTAGTAAATAGCTTTAAAAAACGTCCCTTTTTAGATCACTAAGAGCCCCTTTCAGTCTCCACCCCCCAGTCTTCAACACCTTCCTCTGATTGTGTTTTAGGAATCAACTTGGGATTTGTGCTTTTGTTTTGCCTCTGGTGAGAGAAGGAGCAGAGGAACATTATTCCAATCACTGGAAAGTATAAACTTTGTTTCTCAGTAACCAGCATGGAATTAATGCTACTGCTTTGCTCCTGATGAGAGAAGAACCAGATGGGCACTGATTTCTGCTGGTCTCTGACTGAGCAGTTTGTACCAGACTTCATTGATTGGTCTGGTTGCAGTTTTGGTGAGAATATCTTCAGCACCTTTTTTCAGTTTGGCCTTCTGTTGTATCCAGCTTCTCTAGAGTCTATCCAGGGTAAATTCCAAAAGAAGATAAATGTCTTGAACCCATTAACATCTGGGTTAATACTACATCTCAGGAAGCAGCTTAGAATTAGTACTACTCTTTGTTTTGGGTGAGAGAAGGAACATAGTATCACTGATTCTTAGTTTTGTGTAGTTGTGTTGGGACCAGTAAAGTCTTCACTGTTAGGCAGTAAATGCCTCCAATAATCAACTCTAAACCTCATAGGCACTGTTCCCCCTTCAGCCCACATTAGTAAGCACCTGGAATCATGGATCTGTACTTTCAAACTGCTTCTGCAGACAGCTTGTTTGAAATGGGCATTCTGAGACACTGTTGCATTTGTCTCATGTTTATTGATGATGACCTGGTACTTAAACCAACACTGTGTGAGAGATGCAGTTATACAATGTTATGGGAGGAAAGCTCTCACATAACGCCACTACAAACAACAAGCAGGTTGTCAGTAATGCACACCACCATCTTATACCTATCACACACAACACAGACCAAACACATGGTCCTACTAATGCTGATGCTCTTAAAAAGTAAGATCCCTAAACCACAAAGACCTAAATGTAACATAAGAAACACATACCCTGCTCAACTTCACAAATACTCACATCAGGCAACACCTACCATGAAACATGTATGCATGGCTCACAGCCTATCAACTCAAAAGTCCATAAGACAAGCCAACCTCTTAGTCATAGGTGACTCCATGGTGAGACACACTAATGCACCATGCTTCAGGCTAAGGAGAGGGTCACAGTAAGTTCCCCAAAAGGTTTCAGGATTCACCACATCACACACACACTCAGTTTCTTGTACCACCAGTACACATAAGACACAGTCATAGTACACATGGGAGTAAACTGCTTGAGACATAACTCTCTGGACTACATGGAAAGGGACATGATGGAGCTCTCAAAATATGTGACCAAGACAAGTATGAATCTAGCCTTGAGCAGCATTTTCCATCACCAAATATGATGATGTAATGCAAACAAAAGATTATTGACTTCAACAAATGGCTTAGCTTCTGATGTCATTCAAGGGGGGGGGGGGGTTCATACTTATCTGCCTGTGAGGAAATGATAGACAGTTCTAACTGCTTTGCCAGGGATGGCCTGCACCTTTCTTCCCAATTCCTACGTATATTGGCTAAAATCTTGTCCACCTCTGTAGTGCCTTTTTTAATCAATGTCAGCCTTCAAAAGCCTCCAGTTTAACAAAACAGACTCCAGATAAAATAAAGGTGTTGCTGCTCAATACTAGGATCCTCCAAAAAAACTTCACTACCTATAGGCACAACATACCCCGGAGTGCATCCATATATGCGTTGTTAAGGAGACATGGTACAAGACAATTGATAGCAGCCCATCAGTGCAGAGTTTCAACATCTACCACAAATTCCTACCCACTGCACTAGATGAAGGCACTAAAGGTAATAGTGTCTCTATATTACTAAAACAAAATTTCACCTCCAGGCTTGTTAAACAGGATATTGACCTAAAACTCCTCCATGTCCAACTTAACATTAACAACACCTCTTATTACATCGTAGCTAACTATAGGACCCCCTCTATGTGTTAGCCCATACCTCCTACCTCACCAGTATGGAGTCCCTATGCATTAGGCTAAACACCATTCTGTTAAGAGACTTCAACTACCCCTTTATCATCTGGGAGTCTTATACATCCCCAAACAAGTATGTCCTCAGACTTCTGGACTTCAAAATACAAACTCTCAGGACCAGTTAATCTGCTCTGCAACTAAGGAAGACAAAATCCTGGACTTGGTCTTCATCAAAATGGGACATCTCTGGTCCCCACCAGTTGTAATATCCCTCCTAGTCAAATCAGAATATGAATCAGTCACATTCTGTATAAGACTGAAAGTGGAAATATCTTCAAATACCTCAGTACTTAGATTATGCGAAGGCTAATATGCTAAAACTGAGTAATGACCTGGCTAAAATCAACATCACCCTTTAACCTGATGTCCTCACTGCATATGTGGAAGCCTCTACCATCAAATTCCATTCACATGTGAATAGCTGCAAAGATGCACGTGTCCCTTCCTAATTAAATACAATGCCAAATTTAAAAATAAACTATACAATGGAACCCAAATATAAATTGGCTCTACAATAAAAGAAAAAAAACTTAATGCACACAATAATAATTGCAACTCTCAAAATGTCAAAAGCACTCTTGCTAAACTAAATATGGAACTATGGTCCATGATCAAATCAAACAAAGTTAGATATGTGCTAAAAGTAGCTACCCATGTAAAAGCCATAATTCCTTCTTTAACTATTTTAGAAGCTTCAGAAACAATTTCTAGCACTGCACGGAGCTAATAGTAAATGACATTACATACTCAGGCCCAGAGGACATAGCCAATCTAATAGTGGATAAATTTAAATCTAACTTCACCCCCCACACATACATTCCCAGATCACATACCCACATCTACACCCCCCACTCAAATTTCCCACAAAAAAGTCCTCAAAGCACATTCTAAGGCCAAGAACATTGTTTCTGTGCGGCCAAAAACATATCTGGCTGCCTGCTGGCCAGCCTGAAGCAGGACCTGTCAAACCTCCTACAGAAGCAACTCAGCGTCAGCTTCCAAACAGGGTTTAGGTTGGATGAATGGAGGACAACAGCAGTAATTTCCCCTGTACAAAGGTGGGGTGTCAATTGACCTGGGTAACTATAGATCCATAAGTCTGACCAGCCTCATCTGCAAGCTTATGGTGAGGATTATTATGGATTTATTAAATAACCCAAGCCGGTTTGGTTTTGTCAAGGGCTCCTTGCTGGGCAGAAAAGTGTCAATTGGAGAAATACCTTCTACTATTAATTTTATAACTAAAGCAGTATTTTTTAAAGTAAAACTATTTTGTTTTATGGTAGGAATGTACTATTTTTTGCACTGTTACATGACTTTTTTGTCAGTTGAAAGACAATGGTTATTATACTACTTAAAATATGTTTTTCCTAACGTTTTCTCTTTTATTGAGAACATTTTTATAAATTGTATCCTGACTGCTTAACCAGTTTGATTTCTGTGGGAAAGTTACTGAGGCAATGAATGAAGGAAAAATCAGTACATACCACATATAACAGACCTCACAAAGGCATTTGACACCATCCCACATGCAGATATCATTAATAAACTCTCCCAGCTAAATTTTAATCCCACTGTAACTCTGGAAAGCAATCTGATTCACAAACAACCCAAGAAATTATGGTAAGCAGCTCTACCTACTCCAAAAGTCCAGCCGCTAGTGGTATATCCCTGGGTTCAGTTCTTGTGACACTTCTGTTTGGCATTTACTTCTCATATGTCAAATCTAATGTTAAGGGTTTATGGTTAACCAAATTTGCAGATGACTGTAAGCTTGGTGCTGTCATAATTTCTGCAAAAGATGCCAAAAGGGCCTTTCAAAAACAAATAGTTGGTGTCATAAGCATTAACTAAAACTAAATGCCAAAAAATGCATAATAGTCTCCTTCATGAAGAATGACATACCCTGTAACTATCACATTGACAACACGCCCCTGGAAATTGATCCAGTACTTAGGGGCCTGGAAATCTATGTGGACAAGAAATGATGCTTTAATCTCCATGTATCCACCGTTGTAAGAAAGTATTTTTCATTTTGCAGCTTATTAAGAGTATGGCATCTAGGTCTGGGGATGTGATCATTCCACTGTATTCAGCACTTAGGCTGATCATTGAGTATAATACCCACTTTGGTATGTCCTTGTCAAAACATTTAATACAACTTAAATGACCACTCCTTTTCACCAAGAATGTGAAGGACATAAATGATAGAAAATACACTGACCCTTTCAAAGTCTTGTCTCTCTTCTCGGTATCATACAAGCTATGGGGGAGTACTTTCTGCCTTGTATAAAAAGCCTCAACCGACCCTGTCCTTTCAATTCTTCTGTACATCCACAAGTCCAACAGTGGCATAAACACCCATCTAGGAGATGTTTTATCTCTTTTACAACATAAATAGAACATGTTAGACAGATATTTATCACAGAGAATTCCATTTCTTTGGAATTGTCTTCTTCTCCACATAAAACAAAGTACTTCCCTTACTCTGTTCAAATGTAATCTGGTTAAATGGATGAGTGATCACAAATTCACACCTGATTTAGCCCCTTTGTCCCTTTTGGATATGAGTTTTTTATTTATTTATTAACATTTGTTAACCGGGTTTGTCCAACTGGGCTTGTGGCCCATTTTCAGTGGAGACCCGAGGAGAAAAGCTCCAGTAATACATTTTAAAACAAGTACAATTTTAAACAATATTCATATAATAGCAGTTATAGCAAAACGATTCACATATGTAGGGATATATGCATAAAGTTAAAGCTGTATTAAAATGAAGCTAAGTAACAGTTTTACATTGATATAGTTCAATAGGTCAACAATTAACATTTTTTGTTTGTATAAAATTGTGCAAATGCATAGTAGACACATTGGCGAGAGAGAGAGGTGTAATGTACTAAGTATGGTCCTTTTGAGGGTAGATAAGTAAATGCTCTGCCCATTATGGGTTATTTGTACTTAAATTACAAGGGTTAAAAATTTAATGGGAATGAAGGGCTAGGCATCTAAAGATCGCATCAACAGCCAAGTATGTACCCATCAACACATGAAGACACCAAAAATACCCAAAAAGTCATATTGTATAATCACAATCTCACTTATTTAAGGTAGGATGTAAAAAAGCAACACAGAAGGTGGGAATGAGTTCCTTATTAGTTGAACATTAATTTTTATTTATTTAGATTTGTTAACCAGGACAGAACATTGATCCAAGTGGACAAATTTCAAGCTCATCTCAGACGTAAAAACACACCATAGTGACAGAAGCAAAATTTATAATGTATAGTTTTAACAAAAGCAGACAAAGCATAGGTATTCACATATAACCACTGGAAGAAATAATATTTACAATCTCAGGTCCTATAAAATAAGATCAAGCCTTGATATAAAAAGGAATTGAATAATGTATGCACAAATGTAGTTAATGGTAAGCCTTACATGAGTTAGAAGAAGAAAAAAAGTGTTATAAACTGGGCATGCTTAGAGGAAATTAGGCAATTTATTGCAGAATGTCAGTAACATACATTTATAATGAATGCAGAGAGTGCATATAAATGACCAAAGCTAGTAAGCAGTGTTTGTGATGAAGTTGCTGCTGTTTAGAGTTTTAAGATGTTTGTCATTTGATCATGCTACAGTAGCCTTAGCTATATGGGTTATATCCTTTTGGGCCACCTACCAAAGATTAAGGACACCTTCCGCATAATGTGACCACTGACAGCTTATGTAGAGCTGGAAAAAAAATCAATTGTCTGGGTGTCAAGCCCTTTAGAGCTTTCCTGTCACCAAAGGGCACTCTTCTTGTAGGCATTCAAGGATCAACATTTGGCTAGTACTTCTCCATTGCTGGGCAGAAAAGTGTCAGTTGGAGAAATACCTTCTACTATTAATTTTATAACTAAAGCAGTATTTTTTAAAGTAAAACTATTTTGTTTTATGGTAGGAATGTACTATTTTTTGTACTGTTACATGACTTTTTTGTCAGTTGAAAGACAATGTTTATTATACTACTTAAAATATGTCTTTCCTAACGTTTGCTCTTTTATTGAGAACATTTTTATAAATTGTATTTAGGGGCTGGGCAAGTGTATTTTTAAGGTGAAAATAATACTTCTTTCATACTTAACTGACTGCTGCTGTTACTTTTAACTGGATTTCAGGCTTCCTTCTCAGCTTTACCATGGAAAAAATTACCAGTTCCTCAGGCCACAAAAAGAAGAAAGTCTCCACATACCCTTTGCCCCTTCATCAGGCTACTACTTCACATCAGCCTCAGATGAGTGACTGCAGTTGCTATTTCTGGTGCCTCAGTCCATTCACTATCTTCCTTGTCTCCTTCTGGTATAGTCACTTCAGCTACCATGGACCGGGGTTAAATACATCCTCTGTGGCTTTTGGAGTGTCCTTCCTAGTCATGGGAGACTTGCATACCTCTCAACTGTTCAGATTTTCACAGAATGTCCAGATTTTTTCCTGGATATTTTTGGTCTTTTGTCCATAAAATTTGTGATTTTCTAGATTTTCGTAGCAAATCAGTGAGGATTGAATTCACTAAATAATGACAGGCATTTGAGTTTCAGACTTCATGTCCTTTAGAAAATGCATAGTAACATTAGAACATTTATTCTAGCAACTTTCTAAGTTTTTAAGAGCAATACAGCACAGTGGTGCAGCAGTTGCATTGTCACCTCACAGCAAGAGATTCTCTGGTTCAATTCTCAGCTGGGGTGCCTTCTGTGCAGAGTCTGCATGTCCTGTCTGCATTTGTGTAGGTTTCCTCTGGGTACCCCGGTTTCCTCCCATGTTACAAACACATGCATCTGGAGCTTTTCTCCCTGGGCCTCCGTTGCAAATTGGCTTTCTTCCAAGTCGGACCTTCCCGGTAAACAAATGTTAAATAAATATTTAAAATTTGTCCCTATTTTTGAGGCTTTGTCCCCCCCCCCCCCCCATTATTTTTGGCTTTGTCCAGATTTTTTGTACTAAGAAATTGAGAGCTATGGAGGGCCACTCTAAGTCTCAGACAAAGGAGTAAGGAATGCTTTTCTGCCTATCCAGACTGGGATGCCTGTTCCCAGGGTAATGTCTCTAACAGCAGTTGATTGCTTCTGTTGGGATTCCTGTCAAAAAGATGGTTAAACATTTATCTTTACCTGTCTTTGTTACTTTATACAGGAATGATTTATTGGGTTTACTTCATGATCTTAACTTTTCCCATTCTGGATTTGCTGGTAAGAGAAAAGGGAAGTTTTTGTTTTCTGAAAATTTCCAGTGTGATGAACAGGAAATGGTTGTGAGGGAAAAAGTTTTTTTTTTCTCCTCAGGAAGCTGATTCTGATGAAATTATTTCTTCTGAATATACCTAACTTGTTTGTTGCTCCTAATTTGGGAGCATAATGACATTCTATCTTCTTTGAAAACATGTAATGTTTATGACAAATGCAATTTCCTCACTCTACTCCTGTTATTCCTGTTCTTTCAGACTTGGAGATGTTTTTATTACAGCCTGCAACACACCTGACAGCCAGCTTGTAGCCCCTAAGAAGGCACATCAATTGTATAAAGTTTCTCAGTCTTACAAACTGTTTTTTTTTTTTTCTAATCCCACATCTGACCCTGCAGTGATTTCTTTGTCAAATCCTTCTGCAGCTAAACATTTGGTAAATGCTTATCCCTTCCTTAAGGATGGAAAAGCTTTTGCTAGGTTAGGGAAAAAAACGTATCCATCTGCTATTCTTATTTTAAGATTCTTAATTGTTAAACTCACAAGTTAAAATTTTTCTTTGCTTCTTTTGAAAATATGAGGAACATTTTTACTTTTTATTTTATCTTTATTTTTCCTTTATTTACCAGCAAAGTCCATCTGGGTTTAGCTAAACCCCTTTTCACCCAGGGAGAAAAGCTCCTCATATTTTTTTTTACAAAAATGATCAAGATTACACATATAATGACAGTGTACAAACAGTATGCAGTCATTTACAGAGTACATGATATTTTAGCACATAAATTTGCAAAGTACACTAATATAGATAAAGCATATCAAAATACATATAGGATCGTTTTATTTACAAGGTGACATTAAGAATTGTATATATTGTATATATTCCTTTCCATTTTATAGAGTAGAAGGGAAAGAGAGCCCCGGTCTTTCAAGAAGTAGAGAGAGAGAACACAATAGGAGGTGTTATGGTTTTGTTTTATGTGTCCAAGACAGACTCAGTGAAAAAAGAGAGTAAATTGAGACTGGAGGCATCTGGTGACAGAGGAGGTAATAGAACCTTTTCTTCTTTCCTTGACAGGGAAAGGTTTTTTATTCATGAATGTTGCTAGTACCAAAGAAAGAAGCCTTATGGAGACTAGTCCTATATCTTCCTGTCCTCAGTTTGTGACAGTCTCGAATTTCAAAATGCTATCCCTTTACAATCACTTTTTATTCCCCCTTTCATTTTTATGTATTTATTTTCTATTTTTTTTTTTGGTAACTCTAGATTTGAAAGATACTTATCATCATATTCTTATAGCCTCAGATTTCAAAGGTTTTTGTAAGGTTTTTTCTTTGGATTACACTTTCAGTTCAATGTATTATCCTTTGAGTTATCTACTGCTCCAAAAGTGTTCACAAAGAGTTTGTCACCAGTGATAGCCTATTGTAGACTGCAAGATGTTCACATTTCTCTTATTTAGATTACTTAGTTATCTCTGAAGTGTTTGTAAAGTGTCAGGAATCTTGGGTAAGAGATCTCCTTTGCAGACTGGGTTTCCAGGAAAACATTCAAAAGTCTTGTTTGACTCCCTTTAACGGGATTGTATTGCTTGGGTATCTCCTAAATACTTAAGTTCAAATTGCTTTTCTCCCACAGGAAACAGTAGCTCTATATCTATTACTGAGTTATTTTATCTCATCCCAGGTCATCAGTAATGGAATTTCTCACAGTGGAGTTCATGGCATCTATGATTCTCGTGATTCCTCTAGCCAGAAACTACAACTGAACGATTTAGTGGTACCTAAAATATGTATGGTCCAAATACCAACACCCCTGATGTTCAAAATTCCAGTTTTTGGATTTGTAAAATGGGACCTGATTTTGTGGAGAGACTGTTTTTTTCTGAATTCATATCTCCCATTTTCCCTTTCCTATTACAATACAGTCTGAACAACAGATGCCACAGACTTTTATTGGGGATCTATGTCTTCGAGGGTAAAAGTGCAGGGTCTTTTGAAAAAAAAAAAAAGACCAAATCACATAAAATTAAAAAAGCCATAGGTTCATACTAGGCTATCTGCCCTAGGTCCTTTATAAGCCTAGCCAGAGTGTGTTTGGCTTTCACCACCCATTTTAAATTAATTTTGCTATGCCCTTTTTCGAGGTTAGTATACTGTGCCTCTGTCTAACAGTGACACAGAAGTGATACCCGGGGTAAACCTACAATCTCCCATCCACTCATCAAGATTTCTCTTGAAGAGAGTCAATGAGCGACTCTGCCTAACCTGGACTGGGATTTTATTCCAGAGTGAAGGGAGCCTCTGGGTTATGAATCTGTCCCTCCAGCATGTCCTATTTATTTCAGTGCTGAGATTCAAGTCTCTCGAGCGCGTATCTCGATGGGATTTGGATTTTCTGAGGTGCAGCATGTCCATTAATTCCAGGTTGGACATGGCTTTATACATCAAGCACAGATTGCCTTTGAGCAGGTGGTATGGCACTGAGTAGAGCTGGAGTTTCTTTAACCGGGCAGCATATGGCATCTGTTTGAGCCCTTTGATCCTCTTGGTGAGGTACTTTTGGGGTCTTTCCAGTTGCTGCAGGTGTCTGGTAAGGTACATCCCAAAAGGGGCATTGTACTCAATTATGGGCCTGATGAGGGATGAGTAAAGAGGCACGATGACCTCCCCTGATCTAGATGTGAATCCCTTCATGATTAGGTGGGCTATATAAAATTTTTTTCTAACCACTTTGGCCACGTGGTTTTCAAATGAGAGATTGCTATCATCTTGAGTCCCCAGGTCCCTAATTACTTCTTCCGTACTTAATGGATTACCACCTATGTGGTAATTTGTGGGCACTTTGTTTTTGCCAAAGGGGATGACTATACACTTTTTGGCATTTAGCTTGAGGCCATGGCTCTGGCACCAGTTGTCTGTTTCTATGAGGCCTTTTGTAGGATTCTTGTGTCGGCTGATGAGTCAATTATGGTGCCTAGTTTGCAGTCATCTGTGAACTTGGTCAGCCACAGTCCTTCCGTGTTGGCCTGTACCTCCGAGAAATATATACCGAACAAGAGAGGTCCCAGGACTGTGCCTTGTGGGATGCCACTTGTAACTGGTTTGGAGTCTGACATGGCTCCAGCAATTCTAACCATGTAGGTTCTGTCCTTGAGCCAGTTTGCAACCCATCTAGTGACATAGGGGGTTATATTTAAGCTGGTGAGCTTATCTATAATGCCCGAGTGGGGTGACTGTTTCAAAGAAATTGACCAGGTTTAAGAGGCAGGATCTGCCCTTAACAAAGCCGAACTGGGTAGGATCCAGTGTCTGTAGGTCCCCAATATCTTTATTTATGAGGTCCATGATGATCCTTTCCATAGCTTTGCAGACCAAGCTAGTCAGGCTTATGGGGCAATAGTTTCCAGGATCCATTGAGGCACCACCTTTGTGGAGAGGGACCACTGTTGCTGTATGCCACTCTTTGAGTACATATCCTGTAGTAAGGCTGAGATTGAACAGTAGTTTTATGTTTGGGTTTAGCTCTTCTTGGAGTTCATGTAGGACGCAGCCCGGGACACCGTCTGGTCCCATTGATGCTATGTTTTTTGTTTGGAGAGGGCGGCTCTTACCTGAGCATCTGAGATGTCAGGGGGGCAGCACTCTGCTGGGATACATATTTGCCCTTTTGGTGGGGGGGGGGAGTTTGCACTGAACCTGTCAGCTAGGATGTTGGCAATGTCTGTGGGTTGGGTGTATTTTTTGTCATTTTGGACTAATTCTGAGCATATCTGGGAATTCCCACCCAGGTTCCTAACATAACTAAAGAAAGCCTTGTGATTATCCTTGGTGTCCTGTGCAATTTTTCTCTCGAAGTTGGCCTTAGACGATTTTATGAGTGCCCGTAGTTTTTTGCTAATACTGATCAGAGATGCCTTCCCTTTTTGGAATTTTGCTCTATCATGTAGTAGCTTCCTCCTTCTATCATATAGTTTGTTTATGGCTGGGGTCCACCAGACAGGACGCCTGCCTTTGGAGGATTGGGTCTTGGTTTTATTTGGGATTGCATGATCCATGCATTCCTGAAGGTGTTCATAGAATGCGTTTATAAAGGATTCTGCAGTCTGGGCCGTATTTTCCACATGCCCGGGGGCTTTGAAGGATTCCACCTCGGTTTTGAGGAGTGTGAAATTTGCTTTAGAGAAGTTTTTCACTGTGGTTTTCTGGGCAGGGGGTGGGGTCAGGATGTGAATATCCAGTGAGATTAGTTTATGGTCTGATCTTACCAGTGAGGGATACACTTCTGGTCTGGAGCATAGAGCCCCATGTTGGTGATGATCAGGTCCAGTATGTTTTCCCCTCTTGTGGGAGTGGTAACAAGTTGTTCCATAGCATTTGAGTTTATAAATTCTAGGAACCTTTGGGCTAGGGTGTTGGAGCTAGAGTAATGCTCCCAGTCTATGTTTGGGTAGTTGAAGTCGCCCAATATAATGGTGTTTGGAGAGACCTTCATATTTTCCACTGTTCTCAGGAAGGCCGAGTGGGGCTCCTGGGTTTGGGAGGGTGGTCTGTAGCAGGCTATAAACTGGAAGGCAGTTTTACCCACTGTTAGTTGCACATGGATAGTCTCTGATGCTTCGTGCTGTGCCACCAACCTGGAGGTGTGGGTATCTTTGACGAATATTGATACTCCCCCTCCTTTTGTGGTTCGGTCCAAGTTTTGGGGCCTTAAAGCATGGTATGAGGTATAACCTGGTAGTGCTGAGGTGCTCTCGGGAGCCTTGAACCAGGTTTCTGTTACTGCACAGATATCGATGTTCTCCATGCTAAGGAGAGTTTCGAGTGTGTGCATCTTGAGGTTTAGACTTCTGGCATTGAGTAGCATTACTCTTAGTTTCTTATCCCTTGTGATACCTATGGAGGTGGATTTGTCTTTTGAGCCTTGCCTAAAAAAGGCACTATGAGGGTGGCAAGAGCCTTTGCCAATATCCAAAAGCCCAGGGGTGACAGGTGCAAGCCGTCCCTAGCGAAGCATCGTGGCTTGTCGAGCATGTCATCCCAGGCTGACAGGCATTGGATCCCCTTTGAATGACACCAATACTTAAGCCAATTGTTGAAATTGATCATCTTGTCTTCATATTGTGGCATCATTCTTGGTGAGGGTAAGATGCTACTCAAGGTCAGGCCTGGGCTACATGCTCAGAGAGCTCCTCTATGTCTCTTTTCATGTTGTCCAGGGAGGTATGTCTCAGGTCATTCACACCAGCATGGACAATGACTGAGTCATATTTGTACTTGCCTTGGAGTGACCTGAGTGCTTGTGTTATGTGGCGGATCCTAGCACCCGACAGGCAGCTCACCGTGACCTTCTCCTTGTTCAGCCTGGTGAGTGGGACATCAGTGTGCCTGACGATAGAGTCACCTATTAGAAGTGTATCAGGTGTGTTGTTTAGCCTTAAGGGCTGTGACTGTTCGGCACACTGGCTTTGAGAGCTATGTGTTGCACGTGTTTTGTTTTGGGGTAGCGGTTGCTTGGGTGTCTGCTTTGTAGGTCTCTGCTGCTTAGGCAGATTTTTATTTAGAGCCTCCGAGTATGTTTTTGTGTGTTTATGTGTTTGGTTTGCTGTCGTGGTAGGTCTATGTGACACTGGAATTGTAGTGAGTGTGGTTTCCTTCTCCTCCTGACTGGTTACGCCAGTACTGAGTTGAGAGAGCTTAGCCTCCAGTTTGGCTATATGGTTGCATCTCTCACATGTGTTGAAATTTGTTGGGAGGTGGAGAGGGTTGTCTGTGTACATGAGGCAGTTGTAACATTGCCTCAAGATTCCCAGATTCACCAGCTGGACCAGAGAGGATACTGACAACTGACCTTTGGACATGCTAGAATAGTATTGGGAATTCCTTTATAATTGAAAAAAGGGCCAATGGGGAACAAGGTACTCAAGGGGAGTTTGTGAGGGTGTAGTGCTTTTAATTTTTTAGTGCTGACTTATATAATTGCTTTGTGAGCAAGTGCCAGGCTTTAGAGTAGGAATAGGGTGTTTATTATGAGAACTAGATCAGTTCTAAGGGAAAAAGTGAAGAGCAGACCTTGTGGAGCCGAGAATGGTTTAAACCCAATTAAGCGGAGCTGCCTGATGCTGCGCTATGTGCAAAATCATGCAAAGCCCCGCCAAAGCAGGTTTTATACAGGGAGACTTGAAAGAGCTAGAAATTAGCCCAAAACAGCCAATAGACTACCAGATTCTTGTGCTGGGAACACTCCTCCAGGGATAGATAGCCACTCTAAGCTCCCCACTGCCACTGGTGAACAAAGAAGCCTCCCTTTATCCAAGAAAGGAAATGGGCAACACAGGAACTTTCCAAAAGTCCAGAATACAACAAAGCCTGTATTTGGACTACTCTAGGTCAGGAAAGACGGGAAACAAGGATATTTTTTTGTTTTTTTTCTTTTTTGCAACAAACAGCAGGAAAATGCAATAAATATGTAACACAGGCTAGCGCACTTGAGTGTGTAGCCTCAACAGCCATTGCCAGTTATAAATGCAATAGCTCTTTTCCATTCCATCAGGCTGATTTCAGGTTCTTATAGATTCAAAGCTTCATAGATTGTTACTAGCCTAATGGCCCGGGGGGCCTTTCTAAGCCTAGCCAAGTTTTCATGAAAGAATAATGATGTCTTGTATCTGATTAGGATATCCAGAGCCAGGCATTTATAAGCTACCTATGCCCATAATTCCCCATCCACTGCTCTAGGTTGTGCTTAAACTGGGTAATAGGTTTATTCAGCTTCACATGGATGGGAAGCCTGTTCCACAGGAGGGGCAGTCTCTGGGGCACATATCTGCTTCTCCAGCATGTTCTGTTTAAGTAACAGACAAAATTCATATCCTTAGACCTTGTATTTTTGGTACTCTTTGACTTACTAATAAGTAGGTATTTCAAAAGTGTGGGATTTGTAGATGCCTTGTAAGCCAGGCATAGATCACCCCTCAGCAATCTATAAGAAACTCAGCAGAGGGAAAAGCTTTAAGATGCTCTGCATAAGGCAGGTTTGTTGCACCTTGTATTCTTTTTGTAAGGAACCTTTGAGGTAGCTCTAGTTGCTGCATATGCCTGGTCAGGCACATACCAAAGGGAGCACTGTACTCTATGACTGGTCTGACAAGGGCGAAGTACAGTGGGATAATGATCTAGATGCCATGCCTTATTTACAAGTTGTACAACATAAAAGGACTTCCTCACTACTGAGGCCATAGGGTGGTTGAAGGTAAGGCTACTGTCTATGTGCATACCCAGATCCCTGACAACTGGGTTGACTCTTACGAGTATATTTTCAACATGGTACTTAGCTGGGATGGTTGACTTCCTAAAGGATACAATTATGCATTTCTTTGCATTGAGTTTAAGACCATGACTTTGGCACCATTTGTTAATCAGAGCTAGACCTTCATGAAGAATGCTAGGGTCTGCAGAGGGAGTTGATGTTAACCCCCCAGCTTGCAATCATCTGCAATCTTAGCCATAAACCTTCAGAATTTTCTGCCATTTCAGAGAACTAGATGCCAAAAAGGAGAGGGCCCAGTATGGAGTCCTGGGGGACTCCACTAGTGACTAGACTCTTGGTGGAGGTGGCCTAGCCTATTTTGACCTCCTGGGTCCTATCAGTGAGCCAATTTACTATCCAGTGGGTGATAAAAAGGTTTCTATCTAAATTAGTGAGTTTGGCTATAATACCTGGGTGGGGTATTGTATCAAACGCCCTGGTTTCACTAATTGATTTTTATACTTATGCATTTTTTTATATGTCCTTCTAATTTTCCCCTTTGTAACAGCAGCTTCTTTTCTACATTCAGCTAAAAGCTCACACATATAATATTCTGTATGGTTGTTATCATTCTCCTTAAGGATTTGCATCCAAAATCCAGTGGCTGCTGGTGACTTCAAATCAAAGGGGGGCTGCAGGAGACAGCTTAATGGGTGGGGTCAATGGGGATGGGTGTGGCCAAGTAGAAAGGGAAGGAGCTATGTTCAAAACCACAAAAACTGTAACTTTAAATATGCTGCCCTGAGTGCCAAAGCATCATTATGAGAGTCCAATCAAGACAAAATGAAGTGTAGAAGAAAAAAAATTCAATGCATTGGCTGCATGGCAGCTTACTTAATATATAGATAGAAACAAAAAGGCTGTGAGGCATGAAAAAAATAAATTACTTTTTAAATACATTACTGGAATGCCAGTCAAAATCAA
Source organism: Protopterus annectens (assembly GCF_019279795.1). Classification (NCBI taxonomy): domain Eukaryota; kingdom Metazoa; phylum Chordata; order Ceratodontiformes; family Protopteridae; genus Protopterus; species Protopterus annectens. Next base: position 721,892,466 of record NC_056748.1, read on the forward strand.
GTAAAAGAAAAACAAGCAGTTCTCATCTCAAAGCACTTCTCCTTGCACTGCAGTTCTAATTATAATTTATATTCAGCTTTATAAAAGTACCAAGTGACATGCTGAAAGTAGCAATCTATGTGATACCCCCCCCCCCCTTTTAAAATGTTTCTTATCCAAAAAGAACCTGCTGCCTGACAACAACTATCTACTTGTTTCATGGGGAAAACATGATCAAAGTAAAAAATGAAAAGCAAACAAGAAACAAGCTCAACATACATTGCTTAAAGGATTACTGCACCGGTTATAGACCACACACGATAGACTGGCAGTCTGTTTAGTTTGCAGGTAAAACCTGCAAAGATGACTACAAGTCTCCAACAAATGTAATGAGCTTCTTAAAATAATGTAATCCTGTCCTTTATTACAAATACTGTCATATGCATTTCAATACCCAAGGCTTATATGTTATCTAGTTATGTAAGTATTCTCTGCATGGCAACACCAGAAAGGCTTTCAATGTTGGCAATTCCTTAACAGTATGCTTATTAAAGCTTACTTGCATCTTACAATCTCAGACAAACTTAACTGATGGTCATTAAAGCAGTGCTACTTAAACACAGAGCAACAGGCACTTTCTGAATAATAATAAGCATAAATCAACAGTATAAAAATATGACAGAAACCAGAACATTCTGCAAAATCAAGGGCAGATGAAAAGCCACTTTAGTACTTGAGTCTACCTTGGATGGGTGGATACTCTGCACACTTACACTGCATAACTGCTCCTTGCCTTGCTTGTTCACATCCAGAGTCACTACGTGGGGGAGTGGGGTGCAAGACGTATGTCACAATTTGAAATGTCTCTGGCTGACTGTGATTTGTCATACCTCTCAACCTCAGATCAAGAAATCTGGAAAAAGCTATACATAGGCCCAAAAATAAGGACAATTTTTAAATATTGCTCTTATAAACTTAGAAAGATAATGGTCTTGCATTAGTATGAATTTTCTGAAGTATATGAAATCTAAAACTGAAAAGTCTGTCATTATTTTCTAATGTCAGTCTTTAATGATTTGCCACTAATTTTGCCAAAAAAACACAATTTTATGAAAATCGGGCCAAAAATGTGATGCAAAAATATAAAATAGCCACACAATACAGCTGGGAACCTGTCAAAGAAGGGACACTTTTTTAATATTAGTACTGTTAACTTGAGCAGCTGACAAAATAAAAGAATCTACATGCATTTCTGAAATAAGAGTAATCTATAACTCAGATTATGACAGTTATTTATTAATTGTAAACCCTCCACATTTTCTTTCAAAATTTCCATTTTGCAGCAGGATTATTAGGGGAAGAGCAACATTTTGAGCCAAAATCGGGGACAGTTGAGAGGTTTGGATATGCCTAATTCTATAAAGCAATTTATTTGCATGTATCTCTCAACCTGTTAATGCAGAAAGTCTGGACAAGGCCAAATATACTGGGGGAACATATAAACAGTATTAAAAATGAAAGAAAACATACAGTAGAACAAAGCACAATATCTCTCTGCATGCACAGAAACTCAAGGAATCCTCATATATAAAACACAAGCAGCATTTTTTTATGGTTATCACTTTCAGCACCGGACAGGTGGCTTCTTCAGACCATATAGCAAACAGAGTAAAAATCAAAAACATTTTATATATACTCACAATCTCATGTGCACAGACACGCTTAATCAATTTGAAATCTAACTCCCTTTTGAAACGTCACATTACACACTCATGTCATACATGCACAAAACAAATCATTTAAAATAATAGCATAAAAACATATAAAACATTTTAATTTCCATATGTATTAATCAAAACCACTCAAGCTTTATATTAACCATGAGTTGACTAATGCAACAGTCCACTTGGAGCTTATGAAACTGTTATGCCCTTGAATGATATACACTCATTGCTAAAAATTATATCTGCATAAATTGCGCTATTGCGCATAACCCTTACCATCATCTTTTCATACACAAACCCACTTAGCACAACCCTATCTAATGTAGGGTATGTTGCATAAAATTTGTAATTAGTAAAAAATGTATTATGTAACACTCGGTAAACACTAATAACATTGTTCACATCCAGCTCTCCCTATGCGGCACCAATAAGTAGACTGAATTGTGTAATCCACATAGCAATATCATTCGCACTTATCTAGCAAGATAAATACATTAATGTCCACTACGTTATTTATGTTCGACGTAAACATGTCACAAGATATTATTATAGGACCCCTTTCCATACAATATTTCATACATTTCGCAATTACTCCTGCAGGGTATCAGATGACATATATCAAATATAATTTCAATGTAATTTCAATGGTTATATTCCTCAAGATGCATAAACCATTTGCCATTCCTTATACTATAATGACTATAAAAATTATAAAAACCATGTTGAATACCCTGTTAGAGTTGTATAAAAACAGTAGATGATATATGCTCTAATGTGTTCAGTAACCTGTTTCAAATACAGAATAGCGAAGCACATATTCACATATACATTCTTCTTCTGCAATAGGGGCGAACCCCTTCAACTTATCACATCAGAGCGACACATGTTGGACATGTATTAGTAAGTATACCTCATTTCAACATAAATCCATAGGCACCTGCCTAAATTGATGGACCATATTTAACCAATAATTGAAGCATTCTCTGCCACTTCAACAGTCAAATTAGGCGCACTATCACACCAACTCATTTGTGCCTTGCTAGGGTGTAAATCATTAAGCATCTCATACATTAATAACTCATGCCAAGCGGACCATTAGAGCACTCCGTGTTATATCCATCAAAGGAACTGTACATCGAATTTTATGCAAATGCGACTAATACTCAAACTTATAAGGCATTACACACACACACACACACACACACACACACACACACACACACCCTCTTCGGTCCATCCTGCAGCTTCTTGGCACACCTGTTTCCCGATCATACACCCTACCTGTCTTGGCCACGATCCGATCCTGTACTTGGTTGTGCACCAAATCCATCCTTCAGCTCCCCGATCTTGGTCCTCCATGCTGGCATGATCTGTACCTCCCATCCTAGCCTGCGCATACTCTCTCGCAGGATGTGAGGAGGCTGGAGCCTCCGCTATTGGCTCAGACTGCGGGCGATGCAGTCTGGTGACTGTCTGGTTTGTGCGGTCTTCACCGCACAGATCTCTGGGTTGGAAGGGAGGAGTTTACTCCCTTCCCTATCCGGACTGCCTAACTGAGCAGTCTGGAGCTCAGGAATGCCTGAGCATGCATGCTAAGTGTTCTGGTCTGCCTAACACAGCAGCCAGGAACTTAGCACGCATGCGTGCAGTCCGAGATTTTTTTTTTTTATTATTTTAAAATTTTATTCTATATTTATTTTTTTCTATGGGGACTGTGGGACTTTATTTCACAGGTGGGAGGGCTGCAGTCCCGCAGTCCTATAGCACGAGCTGCCCCTGCCAAAATCCCACTCTCTCCTTATTTCTTGAACTTCCCTCCTGCTTCGTCATCATCCCTTTTCCACTTTGAATTATAACCTTTTGCTTGTGTTAAGCATATCAGCCTACAGTGTGTCGCTCTAAAATATTCCTTCAAATCATTTAATTCTAAGCCACCTTGTTCTGTTGGGAGGCTCAAACAATCCCACTTAACTCTTGCCCTCTTTCCCACTCAGACAAATTCCTTCAACTCTTTATTATTGTCAATGTTGAAACACAGGTGCCCAGTAGGAAGGCAGTTGGAATAAAGAAGCTGAACCACGACAAACTAAAATCTTCTTTTTTAATACAAAATGGTGAGAGCTTTCACAATGGCAACCATTGCTTCATCAGACAGTTCATTCAAACAGCAACAGCACTTTAATACTTTAATTCGTTACTAAAACAACCAATCCTACCACTCAAAGTTAACTCAGCACTCAGAAGTCAATTAATTACTATGGTTACGTTTTGCCCTTAGTTAATTGCTGAAGTCAGAAAAACTCTGTTTAAAAACCACATGCACAAAATGTAAAGACAAGAACATGTGGATAAATATAAATAAAATACATAAAAAGTCAATGAATAAATACATATACTCATGTTCCCCATTTATTAACTACTCATGTGCATGGGTCTAAGTATAAATATATATATAAAAAATATATAAAAGTATAAGCAGTACACACTCAATAACTTAATACATATATTCTGCCTAATAAATGCACGTTATCCACCTAGTAAATACATATACTATAATACATGCATCTCAACAAATGCTTGTCTTTAGTAATAACTATGCTAGAAGCAGCTCCGGAAATACTGTCATATTGACCCAAAGCCCTGCATGTGTTTATGTAGTCTTCTCTTGTTAAAATAGTATTATTATTTTTTATTTATTTTAACCTTCTAGATTTTAGCACTGGCTTCAATGGAACACTATCATTCAAACCCAAACCTCTATGTGCTCCTAAACGCAAAATCCATTTTACTTCCATATTTTCAGTAGTATTGACTATGTCCCCCATCCTATTGCTGAAATTCTGAATGCGTAAAACCTGAAACAAAAATATATGGTCATCCCCTTATCCAATGTATGCTTAGCCAAAGCACCACAGAGTTGCCCTTTTCTAGTGCAGTAAAGGTGATCCCTTATCCGTTCCCTAAGGTGACGGTTAGTTTTGCCAACATAGAAATGGAAACATGTTGTGCAGTGGGCTACATACACTACATTCTTAGTATTGCAATCAGCAGAATTCCTTAGTTCCCATAGACGCCCTGTTTCAGGGTGCTTAAAAAAACCTTGTTTCATCTATATAAATGCACTGTGTACATTTTCTACATCTATGGGTACCATTCACTGTGCTATCCATCAGAGTAGGTATCCTTGGATAGCAAAGCTGCTGTTTCAGATTTTTCTTATTTCTAAATGCAAAATGTGTTTGTCCACCCACTATGTCAGTAGTATCCTCATCGACTAACAACATATTCTAATTTTGTCGTATGATGGTTTCAAATCAAAGATTTTACTTTGTCACGCTTCACCTTCTTTATTCCAGCTACCTTCCTACTGGGCACCTGTGTTTTAACATTTTCAACTTCTGGGCTGGTTTGGATTTCTTTATTACTGTCCGTGACTTTTACTCTGGTTTATAAAATATGCCTGATCTGTATGTAAAACTAAACTGACTAAAAACATTTTTACTACCTGTATCTTACTATCCCTATCCATAAACAAGAGCTTCCAGTTTCTCAGTTTTGGTATTATCTTTTTATTCCCTTCCTGCATATCCTAAGCTGTCCTAACAGACACATTTTGAATCCATATAAATACCTCATCTTATTGTGTCCCCATAAATATGGTTATTGCTGAACCAAGTCATGAGTGTATACATAATTTATGGCTATAGACTTTGATTTATCTTCATTAAATTTATATCCTAAAAAGACTTGAAACAGTCTCAAAATGTTTCTCAACACTGAGATATCCTTTTCTGATTTTATCAAATAAAAATAATATAATTTGCAAATTAAGCAAAGTTTTCTTGATTACCATACCAATTATGTCCTTGAACTTCTGAGTACTTTATTTTCTTTGCCAGTGGCTCTAAATGTAAAGCAAATAACAGAGGGAAAAGAAAACATTCTTGCCTGGTTCCCCTGTTCAAACACAGTTTATCAGAGAGGAACCCTCTCATTTTAATTTTTGCCTCCAATCCTTCATATATCCTCATAACTCATCTTACTTTTAGATCACATCCTACCATCCCAAGGTCACAGCATTATATTAAATTAAACTTGCTTGTGTTCAGCCTTTCTTCTCTGTTATACTGTAAAACCTATATTTCTTACAACTAAAAAAGCTACTTATTTACTTTAATATTTTAACACATACAGCAGTCACTAAGACTCCTCCAACATTTAAAATACCCCTAAGTTCACACTACACAAGACTGCCTTACAATATAACATGCAGGTTAAAGCATTTTACTTAGAGTTACTTATTTTTTTCCCTTCAGTGTCCTTATAAATGTTAAAGACATGATGTGGTGTCTATGCTTTACAATCCACCCACAAGTTTAACAGTCAACAAAAGTCCATTCTTTTCTCTGCCACTTTTAATTGTAAAGCTGTATTTCATAACTACAACTACTGGTTATAATTTCATATTTATTCACTAGTTTCAGTGCTGTTTGTCTTCTTCCTGAATATCTCCATATCCCATTACTTAATTCTGATTCAAGTCCAAGGTACACCTGATTTATTAAGTTCAGTGCTGTTTGTCTTCTTCCCATTCATCTCCATATCCCATCATTTGGCTTTGATTCATTTCCAAGGTACTCCTGATTCTTCTAGTCAATTCATGTGCAGTTTGCACCACTCAAAGCATTTTCCTTTGAAACATTGGAATAGCAATATCTCTCTATGACCTTTATTGTAAGAACAATGAGAGTGAGAGCCAGCTTCTACTTTTTTAAATAAACATTTTTTTATTTCCTCCTTTGCCTATTCTGCATCAAAAATGTCTTTGGTCCTCCAGGAGAAAATACTCTGAAGACAGCTGGATATAGCAGCTTGACTCTCACACCTGCCTCTTGACATTCCCTGATTGCTGGGAGAAAGTTGCTTCTCTTCTGCCTGGTGTACAATAAATAATTGTTTTCCACAAACACTCTACTGTCCCCAATTTTTAGTACTTTTCCTTTCTTCCACAGTTTTGTCAGGTGCAACTCTTTCTGCTGGTTTGATTGCATCTTTGCTAATATAGATCTTGGCTGCTTTCTCATGGCCAGGTTTGGAGCAATGTGCCCTTTTAAATAATAAATCCTTCTGGGAACACCAGTCTAGTTGCTTATCTTTACTTTCATAAAATTAATACAGTCTGTTCCTTCCAGTTTCTCTGGTACAGCAAAAAATCTCAGATTTTCTCTGTGTGCTCTGTATTCTAATTTTACTATTTTTTTTGAAACAGCACTTCTTGAGATGTCTCATATTTAGCCAGCCTTGACTTTATTTCAACCTCTGTTTTGTAGTTTTCTCAGTTCATCTGGATAACTAGATAAGGTTACTTCTGTTTTTTTTTTTTTTTGCCAGCCTTTTGCTATTTGAGATGGTATATTGTTTCATTGTTTCATTTATTTTAATCATGTTTGAGTATATATGATTTATTTTTCTATCTAAATTACTGGGAGCTATCTCCTGAACCAGTGCTGAAACCTGAACTATTTTTTGTTGAACAGCTGCAGGATCCTTCCCATGTTTTCTTTTCACCTTTACTGGTTGATTTTCTTTCAGGTTCTCCAATTTTCTTCTTTGTTTACATCCAGGCAGTGTACTTACTAGCCAGTAACCGAATTTTACCCAAATACCAATATCAATTGCACTCCCTTTTCTTTTTTTCTGTTTTCACACTGGGAGAGCAGAAATGAAGTTGTTGCTCAGTGTGAAGTCATCTTGGAAGTCCTCAAAAAATAAGGTTTCTTTGAGAATTAATGCTTTATTTATGCCTAGAGTGGTATCTGAGTTTACTTTGAGCCAAGCTATTCACCCCCTTCCTCTTCTTTCCAAAACCTAAAAAGGATACTTCATACTCTGGATGTCCACAGATAACACAGATACTTTCTTCACAGCACTAAAGCCTTTAGAAATTCTGATCAGTTATTTATTTTTTATGAAGATAAGAAAAAAGGACAACAAGTGAGAAAGCAGACAGTTTTCAAATGGTTTTCTAATGCTATTTTCTTTTGTTATTCCCAACACAACAAGTCAATTCCATATAGAGTCAAGGCATATTCTACTAGGACCTTTGCTTCTTCTATGACTTTTTGAAAAGAACAGAAATCTAGACGTATTCTAGAGGCAGCAAACTGACCCTCTATACATACCTTTACAAAGCAATCCAAACCAGATTCCTTTTCCTGTTCTACAGCATGCTTTGCTAGGGCCATTCTCCAGAGGCTCCTAGACCCTCATTCTTCCTCCCTACAAATATTTTAAGCTATAATATTCTACCCATATAGCTTAAGGCTAATGCAGCAGTAATTAAATGATTAACATAGTAATAACAGTAGATGTTTGAGTGATCAGTGCTGTAGTAACTGCTCTCTGCTTCCATCCACCTTGTTTTTGTGTAATTTTTGTTACCAGGGTGTAAACATTGATTTTTATTTACCTAGCATTGTCCTCTATCAGGGCTCTGACATCCTTCTTTCAGTTGGAATGAAATCTTTGGAAGGTTCGGTGCCCAGACCACTGATTTTCTACAACTGTCCTCAAACTGTCAATGGTTTGGGTGCAAAAAAGTTACCCTTAAGCTTTGGAAGCTGTCTGGCTGGCTATTGCATCCAAGGCAGGCTATAACCTATATAGCAAAGGCTACTGCAGCAGAAAATCATTCAAATTCTTTACTACTGTTATGGAAGTTTACTTTGACATTTGTAACTTTACACAATTATTGATAAAGCATTTGAAGTGGTGGGGTGGTTGTAATTTTTCTTGAACTGTGGAAAAGCAGTAACATCTCTACTCCATAGGGTATAGTTTTCCCAATGTTTGGAACTTCAAACAGGAAAACTATGGTTCGTGGATTTTCTAGTTAAGAAGGTGATGTGGAGACAGGGAGCATGCCCATGATGAGACCTGAGTGTGTATGTCCTCATCTATATTGTGAATCTGCCTGCCATATATGAAAGAGAGTTTTTGTTTAGCAGTTTTAATATGAGAGTCTAGAAGAATGTGGGACATTTGCTGGCATCCAGCTAGCTTTTTTTTTGAGAGCTAAATATTGTTTGGTTCTTGGTGCTAGAGAGATGAAGCAGCATAGTGTGTTTGAATTTTACAGTGATGTAAGAGTTTTATTTGAAGCTGTAGGTATTATGGGAAGAGCATATTTGAGCTGTGCCATAAGTATGTCTTTTCCTGTGGTTTCTCTTCTTAGAGGAAATAAAATGTGGGAAATCTTCCCTTACTAGGACAAAGTTTGGTGTATTTTTCCATGTTAAGAATGTGCAGTTGGAAACTTGGGCTTTGATCTAAACAGAGTTCCCAGTTATTTGAATGAAGTTATTTCTAAGACTTTTTGGTTTTAGAAGAATAGCTAAGCCAGATAGTGTAGATTTAAATTTTTGCAGTGCTCCAAATAACATGACTTTGGTTGTATTCAAATTTAACAGTAATTTCCTGGTATGGAGCCATATGTCAAGGGAAAGCTAGATTTTACTGTTGTGTTGGGACAAGTGTGACCTACAGATGACCATGTCATCTACACAAAGCATGATGAGGAGATAGGGATTGTATCACGGCAGGGTACTTACATATATTAAAATAGAAGATATAAAAAAATGACACTAGGGGATTCCTTTGAGTAAAGAAACAGTGGCTAAGGTGGTAGAAGTATTTTTTAACACTGAATGTCTGAAGAGAAAGAAAGTTGAGGAACCACTGGGAAACCTTTTGTTAATAACATGAAACAGCAATGCATTATAGAACATTAGGTGATTAACCATTTCAAAAAATGTAGTTAGAGCTATAAATACAGCTCTTCTTAATTGACCTTTGTCCATGTACATTATGATGCCAAGCTGCCATTGTACTGCAGTTAGCCCAAAATCTATGCTGGTTGGGAAACAGGAGTCTTTGAAATATTAGCCTATAACCAGCCTTTTACGTGCATCTCTGAACAAGGTGTTGAGAATATCGATATGGTTCTGACATCTGAGCACATATTTTTTTAGGGGGGAGTGGTGATAATGGCATCTTCCCATATTTTGGAGCAACATTTTACCAGAAACAAAGGACAAAATGTACCTGAGTAAGTAGATTAGATATCCTGCATGAGTTTTTAAAAACACACGGATGGCAATCAACACAGCCTGATGGGTTGTCATCGGGAATTTTATTGATCATGTTTTCTATGCCTGTTGTGACTATTTTGAAGAAGAATACTAGTGAAAAGTGTGGTTGAGTCTATGACTAGAATGTTTGGTGATTTGGGAGGGGGACTGGCAGTTGGTGAATTTGATGAGAACATCTTTTGTAGAAAGTGGTCCTTTAAAGGCTATGCAAACGCTGTTGCATATGTATTTTTCTTTACATATTTGCATCAATAGTTATCATAACCTCACACTACTGTACTGTGTGCTTTGTAAGAATCATTGCTTCAGTAAATGCCTTAAACAGAGAAGACTGTAAAAGCAATGGAAAGATTCTGACTTTTCTCCTGGTAAGAAGACTATAGCTTGCTTTTAAAGGAAGCAAGGGCACAATCAGCCATGTTCTTTGAATGTCTAGCTTGTAAATGTTTAAAAAAATGGGGACTACAAGTCTGTAATGTAGCCTCACAAATGCTCTGGCCTGTTACATTGCTGGAGTTGCATGAATGGAAGATGCTCAGGTAATCAGGACTCTGACCGCATCCTCCTAAGGTTTATCATGGCAGTCATAATGGAAGATAAGGCAGTTTGCCACCCACTTAAGAGTTTGTTTAGATAATGGTCTGTCCTGTTTATCTGGCAAGAAATGACACAAACAGTGGGCCTGGCAGCCTTAAGTTCTAAGGTTTAACATTCTAAGCATAAATATAAAACAAAGGAAATAAAATATCCTGATATAAAGTGAGTGACTCTAAGCAACACTCTGTCTTTCTGGAAGACTGTATAATGTTTTTTGAACAACAGAGCTTGGCGATTAGAGATCCTTCAGGCAGTGGTAAGTCCACAAGAAAGACTGTTTTCTATGACAGGAACTTCAGTGTAGTTGAATTAGGTGGAATTACATGGAAGAAAGAGTTAATTTTTCAGTGAAAGAAGTAAGGTCCAAAAGTGAAAAAATGAGTCTTTTGGATAGTCGTACGTGGTGGGTATTCATGACAAACGTTTGGTAGTTGTACTGGGGGAAATTGGCAAATCCAGTGGAAGACATGCTGTTACAGTTGAGAGTCGATTATCCAAACATTGACTATCTGAAACGTTGATTAGCTGAACGCAGCCTTCCAAAGTTTTCGGGTAGAAAAATCATAAAGTCTGAATATATAAATTCTATAGGTATTCACTTGTGTGTGTTTTTTGAGCTTGTAGCCTGCTGATGTATGAAAAATATTCTTTATTGTTCACTGGAATTGCTGAATGGTTGAAAAGTGTATTCCCTGTGTGCAGAAAAAACAAGATTTTAGAAGTTTTTTATTCAGTTCAATTATAAGTTTGATTATATGAACAGTTTGATTATCCAGACTATCCTAGGTCCCAAGTACTTCTGATAATCAGTTCTCTACTGGATACAATACCCTTAATTAAAGACCTCAGATACATATTGCAGAAACACTGGAGCAGTTACTGACATTGGATTCACTTTTCTGTTGCTACAGCAGACAGAAAATCATTTGATTCATATATTTCAGGATTTTAAATAGAAGTCTTGGGGCTGAAGTTGGCATTAAGTTTGTCTGCAAGGTTAATAGTCAATGTTTACTGGGTCAGAACAGGAGGTGTCATGAACAAGTTCAAAGTGAATCAGTGTATTGTTTCTTAGCTTTATAATGTAGCTAAAAAAAGATTTATAAATTATCTTTGTTTTCAGAAGCCAGTCAAAATTCATGGACTCCTTAAGGAGACCTGTTGGCGGTTTTAAATTTTTTTGTAATGTTTTTAATATTTTTCATGTGAAGAGGGATTTGTGATACTATAATGAGTTTCTTTGTTTTTGTGCAATTTATTTATGATGGTGGATCGTCAGGATGGTATGTTTTTGAATTTGTCATAATACTTGGTTCTGGCAGACACTAGTAACTCTTTTCTACATGGATGTAGAATCCCTTAGCAAAACTAGCTGCTATATCGGTGTCAGGTGTGGTGCGATCATATGTGAACTTTAATATTTCATCATAGAATAGGTTTGAGGCTGGTATGTTTGTAGTTCTTAAATTCAGTAGGGTTAGCTCTAGGAGCATTTTGGAGTTTAAAGGATCAGGTTAGAAGTTTGTGGTCAGACTTCACTGGGGAAGCAGATAACACAGAAGTAGTGCACAACACAGCCATATGTGCAAGAATCAGGTCAAGAATGCTATGTCCTTTAATTGGTATGCTTACCAACTACTCAAGAGGGATTTTTGTTTATTAAATCAATTAATTCTGGGGTATACCCTACACAGCAGATATAGGTGTCCTAGTTTATTGAAGGGTAGTTAAACTTACCCAAAATAATGGAGTTTGTTTAACACAAAGATCATTTAGTACACTGAGGAGTCATACATGGTCACCATTGGACAGAAGAGATGTTCGGTAACAAACTATCACTTGATAATTAACCCTATCGAAGCTGATCTGTAGCTCAGTGAGTTCAGTTTGGGGGTCTGTAGGAATTAACCAGGAGGTAATACATTACATGAAAAATATGGAGAGCCCACCACATTTGCTGTTGGGTCTGAAGACATGAAAACAGAAACATTCTGGTATAAAAGGAGCGTTCACTTTACATTTAAATCAAGTCTCAGTAACTACACAGACATGGCTGAAGATCAATTTATTATTTAGTCTTCTGGCATTGAGGAGAGCAATCTTAATGTGCTCCAATTTCATGAGACATGTAAGTCACACTAAAACATCCATCAACTGGACTCTCTAAAAAAAGATTACTAAGGGGCAGCAAAGGCTTTAGGCAGTACACATTTTTTTGTAAAGCTCAAAGGTCAACAGTTTTACAAAACAGAACATACCTCCAAAAAGATAAACCTTAACACATGTTTAAAAAATAAAAACAATATATAATATATATATATATATATATATATATATATATATATATATATATACACAGTTGGTAGTGCTGTTATCTATTGATTACAGATCCATGATGACCATTTGCACCATTAGCTGGGGAGTCTACCTCACTTCTCCTACTTGCCCAGGAAGAACTCTGTATGTCAGATTTCACACATTGCTTAAATTACATCACGTTTCTTTGGAAGGACTGTTAATTTCCATTTCCTGGTGACTGTGTAACAAAGTCAACAAGACCTCCTTATTTCTAGCTTAGTTACACATGCATATTCAGTAATAATAATAAAGGGTCTAATACTACACCAGATGTGCCAAATCAAATCACATATAACATGAAGATATGAACTAAATGTGTCCAACCTACGATCTCTCAAAAAAAAAAAAAGTGGAAAGCTAACTCTACACTCCACTGACTCAACCTCACACTTCAAGCAATGTACAGAAAACACAACAAATATGCTGGGCAATAAGGCCAAAAAATACACATGTCTACGTAAATACTGACAAGCAAATATCCTGCAATGTGTCTCCTTCATGCACCTCTGCAAAATTTTCCACAATTACCAATAGGTAAAGCTCCACAGTCCGTTGTCCATGAATCACAAGATGAATTATGGAAACCCTTTCTTAACATTGCCAAATGGATTAAAAATCCTGGTAGCAAGTTTGTTCCTGCTGACTCATATCTAATGTCACTCAACAACTTTATTCATTACGGTCAATCTTCAGTTGGAAATGTAATCCATCTTGAGCACAACAAAACACTTCAAAACTGCTTTACAAAGATATGATACCTGCACAATACAATACCAAGCTTGAAAGTGTGTTGATGACACTGGGGAATATCCCAAAATCATTTGGCCCCAGCACCTGAAGTCTGGACATGTAAAAGCAATCTGTGTAATAGTGCTGGCTTAGCTAACCCTCCCTAATCACAGACTACAGAAAACTCCTTTTAATGGCTTGGATATAATGGATTTTCTGCTCCAATGTTTGGCTGAGTTGTCTTTATAAATATGTGTGATACCAGCACATTCTTTTGCATGTAGTTTTCATGAGGGACCATCAGTATAAAGGCAGAAATGTATTCAAATGTATTCAGATGGATCCATGCAGTTAAGTTGGTCATCTGTGACATCTGGTGGAAGAACTTAACCAAGAGCAGAATCCAGACCTGAAACAGACATATCTTACCTGACTGGTGTTTGGTAACAGTACTAGAGAGATCTCAATGTGGTCTGAGAAGAGACTTAACTTCCAGCAAATTCAATGATATGCATAAGTTGAGCTTGGAATAGAATCCATTGGTGACGGGTCTACAGCTGAAGATTTTTGGATGAGGCAGTCATTCAGATTCACTCTGCTGTTCTAACAAAGGTGCTTGGATTTTTCAACACAATGTAAAAATGGTGAAGTTCACAACTAACAGCAGACTGAATCTGGATGAATGCCTCATCCAAAAACTTCAGCTGTAGACTTGTCACCAGTACTTTCTATTCCCAGACCAACCTATGCATATCACTGAATTTGTGGAAATTAGGTCTCTTCTCTGACCATATTGAGATCTCTCTAGGACTGTTATCAAACACCAATCAGGTAGGATATGTCTGTTTCAGATGTGGATTCTGCTCTTTAAGTTCTTCCACCAGATGTCACAAATGACCTACTTAACTGCATGACTTCATCTGACAGACAAGAATGCATGTCTGGTTCTCTACACACATTCTCTAAAGGTGTCCTAGGTGACCCATACTACCTAGGGGAAATGCTGAGTATTTTGCCTATTCCATGCCTAGTAAAGTACAGTTTTGTACCTACCATAAATGTAGATGTCCGAGTGTCTTCACTGCTGCAGTCATTACACTTGGGTTATCCTGCCATCAAAGAAAGAGGGGATGAAGGGAGGGTAACCTGGACTGCGGCAGTGAAGACACTCGAACATCTACATTTATGGTAGGTACAAAACTGTACTATGTTCATGGTGTTTCACTGCTGCAGTCATTACACTTGGGTTGAATCCCAAAGCTGATGTTGGGTGGCTGGTTCTATAGAGGATTTGGGGTGGCTATGAGGCCCTGCAGCACTGCAGTGGCAAAGCCAGCTCTGGTTTTAGAATAAAGAGGCAAGTGATAATGTTTGGTAAAGGTGTGCACTGAACTCCAAGTTGCAGCTTCCAAGATATCTTTGGTAGGTACTCCTCTAAGGTAGGCAGTTGAAGTGGCTGTTGCCCTGGTGGAATGTGGCCTAATGTTGCTAGGTACAGTTTCCCCATGCTGTGTGTAGCAGAAACGTATACAGTGTCCTATCCACTTTGAAATGGTCTGCTTTGAAATAGCCTTTCCCTGTGATCCTGCAGCATATGCTACAAACAATTGCTCAGTTTTCCTGAAAGCTTTTGTTTTGTCCAAGTAGAAACATAACTGCCTGTGGATGTCCAGTGAATGCAGAAGTCTCTCCCCTTTATTCTGGGGATTTGGATAAAAAGTTGTCAAGTGAATAGTTTGGTTAAGAGACACACTGGATACCACCTTTGGCATAAATTAAGGGTTTGTTCTTAAAGAAATCCTGTCTTGGTGAAAAATGATGAAAGGCTCCACTGCCATTAGTGCCTGTAACTCTGAGACTCTTCGTGCTGAGGTTATTGCCAGAAGCAGAACAGTTTTCCATAACACATATTTTAATTCTGCTGAATTGGCTGGCTCAAAAGGAGGCAGAGTAAGTTTTTCCGGGACAAAATTGAGGTCCCAAGTTGGTGTTGGTGCTCTTCGGGGTGGTCTTATGTTTTCAACCCCCTGAGGTACTGTTTTAGCAATGGATGAGAGAAAATAGGAGGATCTGTGTTGTAATGAGCCGAGATGGAAGAGGCGTGGATCTTAATGCATAAAAAGGATAGGCCTTTGTCCAGCATCTCAGTTAAGTATTGTAGTATCTGAGGAATATTTGGAACAAGAGGGTCAAAGCTTTGAGCCTGGTTCCAGGCACAGAATCTCTTCCACTTGTCTGAATAGGATTTCCTGGAGCTAGGCCTCCTGGCCTCCAAAATGACATCCATAACAGCTTCAGAGAGAGGTGTTGTCTCTTGACTAAGGAATCTGCCATGCAGCCAGGTTTAAGGTTTTGAGCTGGCTGTGCAGGATCTGATTGTTTTGTTGCGTTAGATGATGAGGAATTTGAGGTAAAATCCATGGTGGGCCTTGAGCTAAGTTCTTTAAGATTGGGTACCAGTGCTAGCGTGGCCAGTCTGGGGCAATCAGGATCATTTGTGGCTTTTCTTGTCTGGCTTTTAGGAGTACCTTTGAAAGGAGAGGCAGTGGTGGGAAGGCATAAACTTTTAGGCTTTTCCAGCTGAACGAGAGAGCATCCACTTTTCATGCTTGTGTGTGGTAAGTCCTTGTGCAGAATTTCTGTAGTTGGCAATTCATTGGGGAGGCAAAAAGATCTATGTCTGGGCACCCCCATTCTTTTGTTATCATGCTGAATACTTGTGGATTTAGTTTCCACTCATGAGGATCCATGATGATTCTGCTTAAGTCGTCTGCCAGAGTATTTTTCTTTCCTGGCAGGAACTGTGCTTGCAGATGAACTTGATAGGTTAGAGCTGTGTCCCATAAGGTCATGGCTTGTCTGCAGAGGGGATAAGAATGAGTGCCCCCTTGCTTGTTTAAGTACCACATAACTGTGGTGTTGTCTGTCTTTATTAATAGTTGTCCTGGATGCAGAAGGTCCTTGAAAGCTGTTAGGGCATTTTGTACAGCTAGCATCTCTTTTTGATTGATGTGAAGATGCATTTGGTGTGCAGCCCACTTGCCCTAAATACATTTTCCTGCCATGTGTGCTCCCCAGGCGTAATCCGAAGCATCTGTTGTTAGTGTCTGCCTGGCTGTGGGTAGAGTGAAAGGCTGTCCCTTGTTGTGGTGACATGCCTGTGCCCACTATCGAAACTCCTGTTGTATGCAGGGAATAAGTGGTAGTACTGTTTTCAAACTGTGACAGTGTTGAGTCCAAACACTTTTTAGGTACCATTGTAATTTCCTCATATGCAGTCTGGCATATGGTATTAGAAGTAACCCCAAGGCCTGCAGAATTTTTCTTGCAGGGAGTTGGGTTTTTGTTGCCATCAATTGAAAGTACTGAGTCAGTTGTCCTTGCTTGTCTAGCATGAGATAAGCCATCTGGGCCATTGTATTTAAGCTGGCACCCAGGAATATTATCTCTTGTGAGGGCACTAGTTTTGACTTCTTTTCATTTACTGTGTACCCAAGGCAAATTAGCAGTCTTTTTACAAACACCGGATGCTTTAGAAGGATGTCCTTGCTCTCTGCTTGAATAAGGCAGTCGTCCAAGTAGGGATATATTTGAATTCCTTTTCGTCTGCAAAATGCAATTACTGGTGCCAGGCATTTTGTGAAGACCCTGGGCATAGTAGATAAGCCAAAGGGCAGTGCAGAGAATTGGTAATGCATTGAGCCAGCTATGAATCTGGGGTATCTTCTGCAATTTTGTCTGATAGGGACTTGCAGGTATGCCTCTTTGAGGTCCAAGGTAACAAGCCAAGCCTTCTTGCCCAGCATGGGAAGAAGCTGCTGCAGTGTCAACATTTTGAATTTCGGAACATCCAGGTAAGTATTTAGAGTAGAAAGGTCCAGTATAGGTCTCCAGGCTTTGTCCTTTCTGGGGACCAGGAAAGGTCTTGAGTAAAATCCTTGTCCTTGTTCCCGTTGTGGCACTTTTTGAATAGCTCTCATGTCCATGAGGGCTGTAATTTGTTTTTGTGTCTCTGCCTATTGATTTTGTG
Source organism: Protopterus annectens (assembly GCF_019279795.1). Lineage (NCBI taxonomy): Eukaryota > Metazoa > Chordata > Ceratodontiformes > Protopteridae > Protopterus > Protopterus annectens. Next base: position 721,910,033 of record NC_056748.1, read on the forward strand.
GCAGGTCTGGCATTCCTTTTGGCCTTGGTAGAGTGTGAAAGTGGAACCTGTAACTTTGAGACACAATATTCAGAACCCATTTGTCTTGGGTGATTATATGCCAATTTTGTGAAAAAAGTGCTAGTTTTCCCCCTAAGGGAGCTGCCAAAAGGTAAGTGCTTGGCATTTGAAGGGGGAAGTTATTGGGACTGTTTCCTATAAGGTTGTGACTTGTATTCCCTTCCTTTTGGGGTTGAAGCACCCCACTGCCGTCATCTGTAAGAGCCTTGGGGCTGAGATCTCCCTATTGGGCATCTGTATCTGCCTCTTTGTGGTCTGTCTGACACTGGAAAGGGCCAATTTTTTGAAGGCCAATTTCTGCTAAATCGAGGCGGCTGTACCTGTAAGAAATCCTTCACTGTTTGCATAGATTTTGCTTTATCCTCCATTTTCTTTAATACCTCTTCTGCCTTAACACCAAATAAAATATCCTGCTGTAAAGGAGCATCCAATAATTTTGCCTTAACATGGTCAGGTAAACCTTGTTCAAACTTTCTTCCCCCATCTGTCTAATGCGCTAGAATCCCTGTCAGAGGGAACTGGATTTTTAGCCGTGGAAGCCTTTACCCCTTTGGGACCCTGGGAAATAGTTTCTGGGTCAGCAACAGGGTTTTTATAAAGAAATTTGTGAGAGTCAGGGACTCTGTAGTACCTGTCTGGCTTGACTGGAGCAGGGGGCAAAGAATCAAGATTTAAACTGGATTCAGAGAACACATAATCCACAATATCTAACACCGGTGAAATAGCAAGGGGCCTATGCTGAGGCAATAAAAGAAAAGTCTCCTGAGCCTTTTCTTGGATTCTGAATAATCCTGGCCCTCCCAATGGAAATGCTCCCTCATGGTATGTAAAGTTTCCCCAAAAGAGTAATCCTCAGGAGGAGAGGCTGAAGGGATTGATTCTTCAGCATCAGAGTCCTCATAGGGGGGTAAAGATTATCCCTGGTCTGAAGAGGAATCAGAAGAAATGGAAACCTGGTCAGAAGAATTATATTCTGTATCCTGCCTAGGCCTTTTATCAGGAGGGGAATGGGAACCCCTGATCAGAGTAATTAGGTCTTCAGCCATTTTGAGCATCTGTTTTTTAGGCATGGAGGCCTGTCCAGGTGAATGCTATACTTGCTTCTTTGTCTTTAATGGAGTTTTAGAATTGGTTGTTGTTTTGATGGTAAGCTGTGAAGGTCTGAAAACACCCTCAGAAGCCGATGCCTGCTCAGCGGCTCTGGACCCATCTGAGGGGTTAGTTTCCAGAGGACTAGACATCTCCACGTGGGAGTCAGAGGCGGCCTGTGGCTCTGAGGTAGCGGGTGTCAGGGGCCGCAAAAGCACCTCACTGAGAACCGGCAAACCAGCGACTGGCCTAGAAGAGGCTTCATCGTCAGTTTTGGACCTCGGATGCCTGTCCTTATCCTTGTCTTTGCATTTTTTGTGTATTTCGGTCGTCGGTTGTTCTGACAGCATGGTATAATTGAACCTTCGGCCAAAGTAATGGCGAGCAAAGTCAAACCGACGTTTAATAGTGTGCTTGTTAAATCTAGCACAAAACCGACAACTAGTGATGTCGTGGTCTCGGCCTAGGCATGGAATATAGTAAGAATGAAAATCTTTATGAGGTATTTGCTTCCCACAAGAAATACAATTATTAACTTTTACTGACATCGGTCTGAGGCAAGAAAAAGTTTCCCCAGCGGGGTACTTAGCTTTATTGAAGACTTTGGTTATGAAATTCGAATTCAAAATCTCAGGAGTCGGCCGACTGGCACTTGCAAACTGTTTTTGCTTCAGGCACCGCGTGGCAAGAAAGACTGGAGAAAATGGCATCGGCTGCATCTTATATACCCCTGGCACACTGACGTCAGGGAAGAAGCGACAGCAAACGGCACCAGACCAAGACTTTGGAACTCTGGCCGACTGTGGGACAGCTTGACGGCAGGATAACCCAAGTGTAATGACTGCAGCAATGAAACACGATGAACATCATTAAAATTGCTAACACTCAAGAGAGCTCATTTACCACCCAGTTCAAGGCATCTGTATTACATTTAGTCTTCCCAAAGGAAACATTTTCCTGGGGAGTCCCCAAAGCAACTGTGTTGACATTGTTAGTATCACACCCAACAGCAGAGTAAATCTGGTTCACGTACACCAACTCCTCCTTCTCATGTCTCCAGTGATCCCTCCAGGGGAAAAAAAAGCTTATTTTATTTAGTACAAGCAGCTACATCAAAAGTAGAGGACACTGGTGGTTGCATAAATCTTCCATGGCCCTACTTACCCTCATCGAATTTCTTACAAACTGAAAAAAGCAGGGGCTGAGGCTGGTGTTGAGGCACACACACCTGACATACACCAACACAGCAGCCAACACTCCTCACACTATGGTGAACAGATAGTAAATAGCACAATTGTTGGAGGTTTACATACACTTGGCACCAGCTTAGCAGAATGGAAAGGGAACCAGGAGCTGCACAAAAAAAATCCAAAAAACTGGACCTGTGCTGACCAAGGTTGATGCTCTAAATAATATAAAGTACAGTTTTGTACCTACCATAAATGTAGATGTCCGATAGGTATGCATCTGCAGTCATAACATATGGGTTGTCCTGCCTCAGGCAGCCCTTCGGTCGGCCAGATTCCAAAGTCTGGGTCTGGCCTCGGCTGATGTCGCACTTCACCCAACGTCATAGCTCCTGGGGTATAAAGGCATCAGCCGACACCATTTTCCTCAGTGTTTCTTGCCCCAGATGCCAGGTGCCCTCTAGGAAGGCTAAATTTTGATAAAAGTAGAAAATTCCAAACAGTAGAAAGCAAAAAGTATATATACATATATACACACAAACAAATACACCATAATAGATTCCCCCAGCTAGCTAAGAGAGGGGTAAGTACCCTAGGAATACCACCGAGGGGAAGGAGGATGGGTAATCCTGACTGCAGATGCATACCTATCGGACATCTACATTTATGGTAGGTACAAAACTGTACTATGTCCTTCAAGGATGCATCTGCAGTCATAACATATGGGTAGAATACCATAGCCAAACTGGGGGAGGAGGCACTAAGATAATGATGGTGTAGTTAAGATCCCTTGTAAAACTGCAGTTGCAAAACCTGCTCGGGATCTGGAGTATAAAGGAAGATTGTAATGCTTGGCAAATGTATGCACGGAGCTCCAAGTAGCAGCTTCTAAAATGTCTTTGGTAGCCACTCCTCATAGGAAAGCTGTAGTGGTGGCTGTAGCTCTTGTGGAGTGAGGCCTGATATTTTCAGGAGTTGTCTTTCCATGAAAAGAGTAGCAGAATCGAATGCAATTTCCTATCCATTTTGAAATTGTCTGTTTGGAAATTGCTTTTCCTTGCACTCCTGTTGCATATGCTACCAGAAGCTGGTCAGTTTTTCCTGCTGGTCTTAGTTCTGTCCAGATAGTAGCACAGTTGTCTGTGTACATCCAAGGTGTGCAGTAGTTTTTCCCCCCTGTTCTGTGGGTTAGGGAAGAACGTAGGTAAATGAATAGCTTGGTTCAAGGATACCCTGGATACCACCTTTGGCATGAAAGTAGGATTGGTTCTCAGAGACACTCTATCCTGGTGAAATATAAGGAAAGGCTGCACTGTCATTAATGCCTGTAACTCGGATACCCTTCTTGCTGAAGTGATTGCTAGAAGGAAGGCAGTTTTCCAAGATAAGAACTGTAAGTCTGCTGATGCTGCTGGTTCAAAAGGGGGAAGTGTTAATTTTTCCAGCACAAAATTGAGATCCCATGCAGGCAGAGGTGGCTTCCTTGGAGGTTTTACATTTTTGATCCCTCTTAGAAACTGTCTGAGGAGAGGGTGAGAGAAGATAGGAGGATCCATGTTGTACTCTGCTGAAATTGCTGAAGCATGAATCTTAATGGAAGAATAGGACAGGCCATTGTGGAACAGTTCTGCTAAGTATTCTAGGATGTGTGCTAGGTTTGCCAGTGTGACATTTGTTCCTTTTGATGCACTCCAAATGAGGAATCTCTTCCATTTGGCTGAGTATGTTTTCCTTGTGGAGGGTCTGCGAGCCTCCCGGATAATGTCCTTGACCCTCTGAGATAAAACAGGTTGGTTTTGTTTTATGCAATTTTCCAGGCAGTTAGCTGCAGTGTTTTCAAGTTTGGATGCAGGGTCTTGTAGTTGTTCTGTGTTAGAGGTAAAGGCCATAGAGGTAGAGGCCATGAGGTCGTCCGAGACATGCTTCTCAGTAGCGGGTAACAATGTTGCCTTGGCCGGTCTGGAGCTATCAGAATTACCTTTGGCTGTTCCTCCCTGATCTTCAGTAGAACTTTGTACATCAATGGGAGAGGTGGAAAGGCATAAACTGTCAGGGCCTTCCAGCTGAAAGAAAGGGAGTCCACCCTCCAGACTTGTGGGTGGTATTCTCTTGAGCAGAATTTCTTCAGTTGGTGGTTGAGTGGGGAGGCGAACAGGTCTATCTCTGGCATTCCCCATTTCTTTGTTATGTTTTTGAAGATGTCTGGATGCAGCATCCATTCGTGAGCATCCGTGGTAGTTCTGCGTAAGCTGTCTGCTAGTGAATTCTCTTTTCCTGGTACGAATCTGGCCTGTAGTTGAATGTTGAGATTCAGGCCTAGGTTCCACAGGTCCATTGCCATCCGGCATAGAGGGTAGGAATGCGTGCCTCCCTGTTTGTTGATGTACCACATGACTGTGGTATTGTCCATCCTTATCAGCAGGTGTCCTTGCTGGAGGAATGATTTGAATGCCTCGATTGCATGCTTCACTGCCAGCATCTCCTTTAGATTTATGTGTAGATTCAGCTGGTCTTGGGACCATAGGCCTTGGATACACTTGCCTTCCATGTGTGCCCCCCAGCCTAGGTCTGAGGCGTCCGTGGTGATGGTCTGCCTTTGTTGTGGTTTGTGGAAAGGCAACCCTCTATTGGTCTGGCAGGCCTGAGCCCACCACAGGAATTCTTTTTTCAGGCATGGAATGATTAGTATCATGGTTTCTAGACTGTGTCTGTGTTGAGACCATACATTCCTTAGGTACCATTGTAATTTTCTCATATGCAGCCTGGCATGTGGGATCAAGATTATGCAGGATGCCATGTAACCCAGGGCCTGCAGGACTTTCCTTGCAGTAAGCTGAGTTTGTCTTGTCAATGCCATGAAGTAGACTGGTAGTTGCTTTTGTTTTTCTTCTGTGAGAAAAGCCATCTGAGTTATTGTGTCCAGTTCTGCACCCAAAAATGTTATCCTTTGGGATGGCACTAGTCTTGACTTCTGTATGTTGACTGTGTATCCCAAGGCTTGTAGCAGTTGTATGACATAGGCCAAATCCTTTATTATTTTTGTCTTGTTGTCCGCTTGTATTAGGCAGTCGTCCAGGTATGGGTAGATTTGAATTCCTGAAGCCTGCAATGTGCAATTACTGATGCCAGGCATTTCGTGAATACTCTGGGTGCAGTAGATAAGCCAAAGGGCAATGCTGAGAATTGATAATGCTCTGATCCTGCAAGAAATCTGAGGTGTCTTCTGCAATCTGGTCATATAGGGACGTGCAGGTATGCCTCCTTGAGATCTAGAGTCACCAGCCAAGACTCCTTGCCCAACATGGGAAGAAGTTGCTGTAGGGTCAGCATCTTGAATTTTGGTACAATGAGATATGTGTTCAGTGTGGACAAGTCGAGAATAGGCCTCCATTGAGTTTCTTTTCTTGGTACAAGGAATAGTCTGGAGTAAAATCCTTGGCCTTGTTCCATAGGTGGTACCTTTTCTATTGCTCTCATCCTTAGTAAGTTGATGATTTGTTTTAGAGCCTCTGACTTCTGGCTTGGTGGAAGGTTTGGCATTCCTCTCTTTTTTTGGTAAAGTGTGGAAGTGAAACCTGTAGCCTTTGTCTATTGTTTGCAAAGTCCATTTGTCTCCTGTAATGCAATGCCAGTTTTTTGAAAATAAAGCTAGCTTTCCGCCCAAGGGTGCTTCCAGTTGTTCCCTGGTAGGCGGAATCAGAGCCAAGTCATTGTGTCTGTCCTGTGGAAGTGGTTGCAGTCGCAGCTGGGGCGGTACTCCTCTGGTTGGCAGGTTGCCACTGACGACCCCTGTAGGCACCCCTTGATTGACCTCTGCCTCTTGGGCATCTATTTCTGCCTCTCTGTGTTCTGGAGGTGTCTGGAAAGGACCAATTCTTTGAAGGCCAATTTCTGCTGAACCTCAGAGGTTGGACCTGCAGGAAATCCTTGACTGTTTGCACAGATTTTGCTTTTTCTTCCACTTTCTTTAGAACCTCCTGTGCAGGTGAGCCAAATAAACTTTGTTTCTCCATAGGGGCATCTAGGAGTTTAGACTTAACATGGTCTGGCAAGGATTGCTCTTTTAGCCAGGCATGCCTTCGAATTACTGCTCCAGTCATAGCTGATCTAAATGAAGCCTCCAGTGCATCATAGCCACATTTTAAGAAATGATTACTGACCTGCTGAGAATTGTGTACCAAATCCTGAAGGGACTTACGGTCTAAAGGTTCAGGAGAGGAAAGCTTTTTATTCAGCTGATCTAACAAAAAATCCTGGTACTGTATCATGTGAAATTGACAGTTTAAAGCTCTGGCAGAAAGAGTAGCAGAAATATAAACCTTTTTACCCCATCTCTCTAATGCTCTTGATTCTCTTTCAGAGGGTAGGGGGTTTTTGGCAGAGGCAGCTGCAACACCCTTAGGGCCCTGAGAAATGGTTTCTGGGTCTGCAGCATGGGCCTTATACAAGTGGAAGTGAGAATCCGGGACCCTGTAATATCTGTCAGGTTTGGCAGGGGCCGGGGGAAGAGAATCAGGGGCAGAACTGGCATCATTGTATGCATCATCAACAACTGATAGCACTGGTGGCATGGCTAAAGGCCTATGCTGTGGCAAGTGTAAAAAAGTCCTTAGCCTTTTTCTAGAATCAGAGAAATCCTGACCCTGCCATTGGAAGTGTTCCCTCATTGAGTGTAGAGTTTCCCCAAATGAAAATTCTTCTGGGGGGGAGGTAGAAGGAATGGAGTCTTCTGCATCCGAATCCTCATAAGGTGAGTAAGGTCCTTCCTGATGGTCTGATAAATCTGATCCATCCGAGGAATAGTCAGAGGAGAGAGGTTCAGGGGGTTCAGTCCTAGGCCTTTTTTCAGGAGGGTGTTGTGAGGCCCTGTCTGGGTGAGGTTGGGATCCCCTGATCAGAGAAATAAGGTCCTCAGCAAGGCTGAGAATCTGAGAACTTGAAGAAGGTCTGTGAGAGGGAGCTTTTGTAGGTAAGGCCTTGGAAAGTTTAGCTGCTTTAGCCCTGGAGAAGGCCTTAATAGACATAGAAGCAGGGGGTCAAGCTGCCCCACGTGCAGGAGTAGATATGTCCAACGGAATGGTGTTGGACAATTCTTGTGTGCCTGCTTCTTCGGTAAGAATTTCTGTAGCCGACTCAGCCAGGGCCTCTGTGGCCTCGGTTGTCGGAGGCATGCTTTCGGCCGAAGGAAGAACCGAGGACTCGGTTTCAGCCGAAACCGAGACACTCGCGGTAGGCCTAACCGTGGTTTCAGCCGAAACCGTGGGCAGCGAGTGTCAGTCCTTTTCCTCGCGCTTTTTGGCTAAATGTGTAGTCGGAGTCTCCGACGGCATTTTATATGCAAAAGTGGGACCAAAAAACTCTTCTGCAAACTCCGACCGACGTCTAAGTGTCCGTCGGTTGAAGGAAGCACAGGCTAAACAAGCTGATACGTCGTGGTCTGGGCCTAAGCAAGGAAGGCAGTAAGAGTGGAAATCCTTATGAGGTATTTGTTTCCCACAAGTTAAACAATTATTTACTTTGTCTGACATCGGCTGAGGCAAGAAAGAGTCCCCAACGGGGTACTTAGCTTTTTTAGAAGTCTTCGGTAGCTGAAATCTCTGGATCTGACCGACCGGCACTTGCGAACAGCTTCTGCTTCGGGCACCGCGCGGCAAGAAAGACTGAGGAAAATGGTGTCAGCTGATGCCTTTATACCCCAGGAGCTATGACGTCGGGTGAAGTGCGACATCAGCCGAGGCCAGACCCAGACTTTGGAATCCGGCCGACTGAAGGGCTGCCTGAGGCAGGACAACCCATATGTTATGACTGCAGATGCATCCTTGAAGGACATCTTCCATAGCAGTAAAAATGAGTAGCATTAGTTAAAATATGGTGCTGCTTTAATGGATTGCCCCATTGAAAGCACAGAAAACTGACTTTCTGCTATAGTGCAACTGAAAAATGTACAGAGGCCTGGCAGGTTTCCAAAGTGATGTGTCTGCTGTCTACCGCCAAGAGAGCCAAAACAGGTGTGACTGAAGAGTGACCAGGTACAAAGACTGGAAGGGGTAGATGAAGCTGTATATCAAACAGCCAGTATATCGCAGCAAAGTCTCCTTTATCTCCACAAGACCTGGTACCTCGGCATTTCGCCTTCAATGGGTCACAGTTCATTACAAAACAGTAACAGTCTTTATACACATCAATTGCATCAATTATTCTATTAATTATACAATTAAATTCAAAAAATGGAGGGAATTCATAAGGACCTTAATGAGCCTCCTGGTAGGCCTATAGTGTCTGGGATTGGGTCTTTCCTGGAAAATGTTAATGTTTTCTTGGATTCTCAGTTAAAAATTTACATCAATAGGGTTAGTGCTCACATCAGTAACACCCAAGAGCTTATAAATGAAGTACATAAGGTCACGTGGGATAATGACTGCTATTGGGTGACTATTGATGTTAAATCATTATACACAAACATTAACATTAGATGGGGACTTGATGCAATTTCAAATATGTTAGGTGAAGGTCCTAGGACTAACTTTTTGATTTCTCTTTTAGAATTTTGTTTGACCCATAATTATTTTACATTCAATGGTGAATACTTTTTGCAAACAAAGGGAACAGCAATGGGAGCTGCTTATGCTCCCAATTATGCTGTGATATACATGGACTCTTTTGAGAAAAAGTTTATATATCCAACATTATTTTTTCAACATAAGGTCATCTTATACAAACGGTTCATTGATGACCTGATTTTCATATGCAAAGGGGACATTTATGAATTTTGTGATTTTTTTGAATCATTGAATGTTAATGAACACAATCTTTCTTTTTCTTATGAGGTCAATCGAAATCAAATTAATTTTTTGGACCTAACCCTATTTATAAATAATAACATCATTGAATTTAGACCTTATAGAAAGGACACTTCAGTAAACATGTTTTTGCATGCAACAAGCATGCATCCTCCCCATTTATTAAAAGCTCTGCCACATGGTGAATTCAAACGAATACATCAGCATACCAGTATGGAATCTGAACTAAATCATGAATTAAATGAGGTATTTTTGAGATTATATAAAAGGGGTTATGATAAAAAATTACTATTGGATAACATGAATGGTGTCATGAACAAGCATGGAAGTTTTAGGAAGTATTATAAGCAATTTTCAGGGTTGGTTGAAAAAGATAGTGATGTGGAAAATATATTTTTTGTAACCAAATACACAGCTTTTTCTGAAATATTTGTTTCTTTAATAAAAAGATTCTGGTATTTGGTTAGTGAGGATGAGCTCATAGGTGAGCTTTTTCCACGTAAAATCACTTTTTCATATAAAAAGGGAAAGAACTTAAAAGAAATATTAAACAATAATCTTTCTATAAAAAGAACTGACCATGTTGTTAATGTGGGTTCATTTAGATGTAATTCCTGTAGTATATGTGACAGAATTATTAATGTTAGATCTATTAATAACATTAATCATAACCCTATGCATTATTTCAATTGCAGATCCATTGGTGTTGTGTACTTACTAGGGTGCAATTGTAATAATATGTGGTACATTGGGCAAACAAAAAGAATGGTAAGAGTAAGAATCTTAGAACACTTAAGAGACATTAAAAATTCAAATTTATCTAGTCCAGTTGCTAAGCACTTCTTTGAGATACATGAGGGTAAAGCAGATTGTTTAAAATTTAGTATATTAGGCAAGCCTCATTGCACTAGGGGTGACAACATTTGTGACAAACTATTAGAACTTGAAACAAGGATGATCTTGAAGTTTAATACATTAAGGCCTTTTGGTTTAAACTTAGAATTAGGTATCTGACGAATTAATTAATCATTGAATATATTGAATGTAATTATAACATTCATATTACATTTCACAATATGTAAATAATTGTAAAAAATTACATTATAAAGATTATGTTATGAAAAAATCATATTCTGAAACACATTATAAATTATCAAAAGATATATGTTGTTTTATATATACATACATACATATATAAAGTTTCATAATAATTTTATGTAATTTTGTAGCAAAATATATTGAGATATTATCTTTGAAAATATGTATTTAAAAATAATAATATGTTTTTTTAAATTTTTCCCTCCATTTTTTGAATTTAATTGTATAATTAATAGAATAATTGATGCAATTGATGTGTATAAAGACTGTTACTGTTTTGTAATGAACTGTGACCCATTGAAGGCGAAATGCCGAGGTACCAGGTCTTGTGGAGATAAAGGAGACTTTGCTGCGATATACTGGCTGTTTGGTGTGTTTTTTTCTGATTTTTTCTGATTTTCTACATTGTTTGGAAGCTGTATATCTTCTGTTCTGGTACACACAGGTTTCCACAGGATTTGGTAGGATACCAATGCACACATTATCTCCCTGGTGATCTCATTTACATCTCTGCATTACTTTTACCCATTTTCATCAGCTCATATTTCTTTCTTACAGACTCTCTTTGAGTCTCTCTGCCCTCAAAGCTACTGTAACACTGACAAGCTGGAGGAACAGCAGATATCTGGGTCTATATCATCATCAAATGTTCAACTCAGTGAACCTCCGTTCATTGAACCTAAAACAGCAAATGTTCACATCATCAAATGGTTTACACAGGGAATAGAATTAGTTGACCAACATTGCGCCTGTCACAGACACTGCACTGTCAACCCCCCCCCTCCCCCAGATATACCAACTCTAAGATCGACTACAGTGGAGAAAAGGGCACATTTCCTGATGTTAGCCAACTAAAACCATTTGCTGATGTGAATGTTCGCTGTTTTGGGTTTGATGAATGGAGGTTCACTGAGTCGAACCTTTGATTATATGATACAGACTCCGGTAATCCACCACTCCACTCTGAGAATCTTTGTTTCAAAATGCCTTCACATTTCTAGCTTTCATCAGAAAATTATTTTTAGTGAGTTTTACAATGCTCACAACTTGTTTTCCTAATTAGCACTCCTCCCAAGAAAAAGAGGCACTGTAGATGTTAGTCCTTTTAGGAAATGTGTCTCCCACAGCCTCACACACTGACAAGACATCAGAAGATGAGACACTGGAAAGAGAAAAATATAACACTCATATATATGTTTACATAACAGACATAGAAGATACATGATACTCACACACAATGTCCCTCTGAATACCTTCTTTCTTTCTCTCAAAGCTTGTCATGTAGGGACAGTCTACTTGCACAAAAAAAAAATCAATAAACACAGAGAATATTCAGGTTTCACACTCTGTATTGCTGAACCTTTGACTAATGTCCTTGGTGTAGGAAGGCAACCAGCACTACTCTGGAGACTTCAGACTGCTCTTGAAGTCGCACTAGAAAACTGAATGGATAATGAGCTGGAATCCACACCGGATACAAGACCTTTAATTCAAAAAACTTTTCAACTTTAGCAACACGCTTTCGGAGGATACAATGACCCTCCTTCTTCAGAAGACAAAAACATTGAGACAGGATAACAAGCATTTAAATACATCCTCTATAAAATCATTGCCAACGTGTTAATTAATAAGTGCGCCTTCACACGCCTATTAATTAGGCTAAATAGACAAAAATAAACAAACCAAGACAAAGGGCAGAGAAATGGAAACAGCGTTGTCACAAATACCATGTTAACTTTAAACATTAAAATTACAAATAAAAATTAAAAATCTATACATACAATAAATATCACCTTAGTCGAAACTTACAACTATAACAAAATGTAAAACCATTGACACATACCATTACATTCCAAATATTCATGTTAAAATTTCTTACTACTTGATGTTATAAAAATCCTTAATAATTAAATAAATAAGTAGATAAAACCATGTGTCAATAGTTGTCTTTATACAACCTTCTTGTGATAACAGATATATATTATATTGTATCCCAATTACTGTAAAAAATTATACACATGCATACACACATATATACACACATACATACTCATATGTGTGTGTGCATATATATATATATATATATATATATATATATATACGTACATGTAAATATAAACTATAAATGAACCTACATGTAAGAATATCACAGTATGAAACCTATAGGCTAATGTGCAATACCTTCCCTCAAACAAACTCGTACACCCCACTCAATAACCTTAAACGGAAAATTGTTTACTCAATCAAAAACCAAAAAAGGGGGTTTATCGTTTAAGGGCTAAATATTTAAGTAAACACCCAATCGACACATGGTCATTAAGTCCTGGAAGAATATAGGATGCTGTACGAATTTGCCAGTATAATTCTTCTATCTCCAATTGTGTTTGCCACGGGCCACCCCTATCATCAGGCCCAATATGTTTCAAGACCGTAAATTTTAAATGGTGGTCTTGATGTAACATGTTGTGCTTAGCTAGAGCGTTTGACTCATCCTGTCTGGTGATGGCCTATTGATGCTCGTATATGCGTTTCTTGAGCTTCCGCTCAGTTTTGCCTATATAATATGCAGCACATACTTGACACATTGCAGCATATACCACCCCACTAGTATGACAGTTAGCTTTAACTTTAATGCTACAAAGGAAATCCCCTAACTGAACTCTTGAGTTGGTGCAAATAAACCTACATTGGTTGCAACTACCGCATTTGTTGATACCATTACTATTACAGGAACTTTGGGATGGACGTGATTCCAGAAGGATTTTTAAACTTTTCCCTCTCCTGAAGGTAATTTGCGTTTTTTCACCAAGTCTATTAATAATCCCAATGTCCTCTTTCATAAACGCCCAATTTTTATTTAAAACATACCTGATTTGTGTATGGTTAGTACTAAATGTACACAAAAATCTTGTTGTCCATTCAATCTTAGGGGACCTTTGGGAAATTTCACCCGTATTAGCGCTGCTAGGCCCTACCACCTCATCAAAAAAATCAGGTGTTTGATCATGTTGGCTAATGGATGCAATGGATAAAGAACATACAGGAGATGGTACAAGAATAGGCTTGAAATGACCACTCATTCTTTTATGAATCATCTCAGATTTAACCTCTTGTACAAGCTGAAGGGGGTAACCTCGCTTGAGGAACATATCACTAAGCTGTTCACATTCATTCAAAAAATCAACCGTTTCAGATACCATCCGTGCAGCCCTAACCATTTGCCCTTTCACCACAGCCTTCTCTTGATGAAAAGGATGGCAACTCAAGTAGTGCAGAAAGGCATTCGAGTAAGTAGGTTTACGATATATGACACTTGTAAATTTCTCACCAACTATATCTTTGGTTAACAAGATATCTAAATAACTGATACTCAAATCTTGAAACTCATATGTGAACTCTAAAAAAGTGGTAGTTTTAGTCAAAAATTCCAAGAATAAAGGCACATTTTCTGGGGGACCCTTCCAGAGCATAAACATGTCATCCTGGTAACGAGTATACCAGGTGACATTGGAAGAAAACATTTCTGTAGGAAATATAAACTTTTTCTCCCAATAGGCAAGCACAACATTTGCAAAACTGCCACCACACGGTGACCCCATTGCTACTCCTGATTTCTGCAGGTAGATTTCCCCATCAAACAAAAGAAAGTTGTTAGAACAATTTCTAAAAGGGTTTCTACAACATACACAACATCATTATTTATATTCAGATCATACATGAAATCCCTAACCCACTCAATGCCAATTGCTTGGGGGATGACGGTGTACAGGTCTTTGATATCGATAGTTAACAACCGGTAATCTGCTTTGAAGGGTATGTTGTTTAGATTTTCCAAGAAACTCCATGAATCCTTACATATTTGATCTTGTTGATTTATGCATGGCCTTAAAATACTGTCCACATATTTAGCACAAGCATAGGTGGCAGATCCTCTTCCATCCACTATTGGGCGGAATGGAGGTCTTGTATCCGGTGTGGATTCCAGCTGATTTTGGTGGTTTTGTTCCAGTTTGAATATTTTCTGAGTTCGTGTGTCTTTTCGTGATGAGTGATTTGGATTCCTCCCCTCAGGACTCATTATTTACACCAGCATCGCCAAGGAACGGCTCCAATTCACACAACTACCGGTAGCGATAATGAACAAGGCAATCTTACCAACTTGCTCAATTTAATCACGGGCAGGTTGAACAATTTAACGCAGAGGATGGATGGTTTGCAAATGGGCGGAGAGCGTGGTATCCACCAGCCTAACACTTCCGGCTTAGTACCAGGGCAAGCGCTTAACGGGAATGAAGCGCATCAGACAGCTTCTACTGTTCGGCTGTCTTCAAACAGTGGGGTTTCAACGCGAGTGTCTGGATTAAATGTTTCCTTGCCTGGTGCTTCTATTCAACCAGGACAAGCCTCTCAAGGTACTGTTATAGCATCTAACAATTTGCAATTAAATGAAGAGGCTTTGGGTTTAGGCTGTCCTAATATTAACTCACTTTTAAACAAAACAGATTTTTTTAATGTTACCACTTTTAACATGTCACAAGGGAATGAACCAATAACAAGTAACATTTCTGAGATGATTAACTTATTTGACAACAAGATGTTCAAATGTAGGAAACTACAGCTTGAAGTCTCTTACTTACATGAATGCCTTGCAAAAGGGTTGGTGCCTAAAGGGCTCAGGCAATGGCGTTTTCCTGTGGGGCTGATTGAGCGCTCCAAATTTCATAGGGAATTACTTCAGTTATTCGATAAACAAGCCTTTGAGTTCACCCTGCTTGCTAATTGTTCATTATAACAAGGACATTGAGTTATTGAAGGGTGATTTAGTTGAACTTGAAAATGATATTAAGAACGATGTGGATTTCTTTAGATACAAGTACGATTACACCCGAATATTCTCTAGTATTGAAGCATCATTAGCTAAGATGACCAGCACCAAATGTAAAAAGATTAAAAGAGACCTGCAGGAATATGCCACCAACACAGCCTACCCCCACCCCCCCACCGTGTTTAATAAACCACATGGAATTGGGGTAGTAAATGACAGACCTCAGGCCTCTGGGTCCATCGGGAGGGGAGATCCAATTTGTTCAGAGGACATTAACGATTTGGAGGATCCAGGTCTTTCGGCTCAGAGAAATGGGAATAACCCAAGTAATAGGAACATCAGTGGTAATAGGGTGTTGACTGAGGAAGGGTTTAATTTTACAGACAATTTTGTACCTTCCCAGTCGCCCAGGCCAACAACAAGGGAGAAAACCAAAGCAGCAACAACAGGGTCAAAAGAACCACAATCAATACTTTTTCAGGAATCGGAAAACACAACACAGGACTTAATGGGCAGATTTTCCGACCCTGTAATTATTTGCAATGACTCCTGTGACTTTAAAGTGTTTAATTACACCTCCTTCACTATTGACTCTGATATGCTTCAGCTTTTTTCAAAAGGTTTATCCTTTGTTCCTGATTCTGGTTTTGATCTAGTTAAGTGTATAACGGATCTTAAGCTGTATGCACATCATGTGAACCCCACTTGAGGGTTTCTAGTGTTTTCAATCCGCCCCTTAACGATACTTTGCGTATTTTTGAAAGGGCTTGTGAACTGGACCTTAGGGCTTTGAATAGCAGCAAAAGTACTATCCACCCTCACGCTTTAAACATCACACAATCCCAACGCGAATTCATTAAACTCTTGCACGATTGTAACATCAGAGCAATGAAGCCGGATAAGGGGGGTGGGTTAGTCCTAATGGACCAATTCCTCTATGTAGAGAAAATTATGGTACTCCTTAACACTGGCTCCTACCAAAAAGTTAGTAAAAACGAGATTAATACGGCACATAGTAAGATCCGTAGTGCCTTAGAAGATCTGTTCCTTGAAAGGATAATCGATACCGAGTTATACCAGTACCTCATAATGTTGGCACCAAGGATTCCAGTTCTTTTTGGAATCCCTAAAATCCATAAATCCCTGTCAGAACCTCCATTCCACCCAATAGTGGATGGAACCGAGGATCTGTCACCTATGCTTGTGCTAAATATGTGGACAGTATTCTAAGGCCATGCATAAATCAACAAGATCAAATATGTAAGGATTCATGGAGTTTCTTAGAAAATCTAAACAACATTCCCTTCAAAGCTGACTATCGGTTGTTAACTATTGATATCAAAGACCTGTACACTGTCATCCCCCAAGCAATTGGCATTGAGTGGGTAAGGGATTTCATGTATGATCTCAACATAAATAACGATGTTGTGTATGTTGTAGAAACCCTTTTAGAAATTGTTCTGTCTAACAACTTTCTTTTGTTTGATGGGGAAACCTACTTGCAGAAATCAGGAGTAGCAATGGGGTCACCGTGTGGTGGCAGTTTTGCAAATGTTGTGCTTGTCTATTGGGAGAAAAAGTTTATATTTCCAACAGAAATGTTTTCTTCTAATGTCGCCTGGTATACTCGTTACCAGGACGACATGTTTATTCTCTGGAAGGGTCCCCCAGAAAATGTGCCTTTATTTTTGGAATTTCTGACTAAAACCACCTCTTTCTTAGAGTTCACATATGATTTTCAAGAATCGAGTATCAGTTATTTGGATATCTTGTTAACCAAGGATATAGTTGGTGAGAAATTCACAAGTGTCATATATCGCAAACCTACTTACTCGAATGCCTTTCTGCACTACTCGAGTTGCCATCCTTTTCATCAAGAGAAGGCATGTGGTGAAAAGGCAAATGGTTAGGGCTGCACGGATGGTATCTGAAACGGTTGATTTTTTGAATGAATGTGAACAGCTTAGTGACATGTTCCTCAAGCGAGGTTACCCCCTTCAGCTTGTACAAGAGGTTAAATCTGAGGTGATTCATAAAAGAATGAGTGGTCATTTCAAGCCTATTCTTGTACCATCTCCTGTATGTTCTTTATCCATTGCATCCATTAGCCAACATGATCAAACACCTGATTTTTTTGATGAGGTGGTAGGGCCTAGCAGCACTAATATGGGTGAAATTTCCCAAAGGTCCCCTAAGATTGAATGGACAACAAGATTTTTGTGTACATTTAGTACTAACCATACACAAATCAGGTATGTTTTAAATAAAAATTGGGCGTTTATGAAAGAGGACATTGGGATTATTAATAGACTTGGTGAAAAAACGCAAATTACCTTCAGGAGAGGGAAAAGTTTAAAAACCCTTCTGGAATCACGTCCATTCCATAATGGTATCAACAAATGCGGTAGTTGCAACCAATGTAGGTTTATTTGCACCAACTCAAGAGTTCAGTTAAGGGATTTCCTTTGTAGCATTAAAGTTAAAGCTAACTGTCATACTAGTGGGGTGGTATATGCTGCAATGTGTCAAGTATGTGCTGCATATTATATAGGCAAAACTGAGCGGAAGCTCAAGAAACGCATATACGAGCATCAATATGCCATCACCAGACAGGATGAGTCAAACACTCTAGCTAAGCACAACATGTTACATCAAGACCACCATTTTAAATTTACAGTCTTGAAACATATTAGGCCAGATGATAGGGGTGGCCCGTGGCAAACACAATTGGAGATAGAAGAATTATACTGGCAAATTCGTACAGCATCCTATATTCATCCAGGACTTAATGACCATGTGTCGATTGGGTGTTTACTTAAATATTTAGCCCTTAAACGATAAACCTTTTTTGGTTTTTGATTGAGTAAACAATTTTCCGTTTAAGGTTATTGAGTGGGGTGTACGAGTTTGTTTGAGGGAAGGTATTGCACATTAGCCTATAGGTTTCATACTGTGATATTCTTACATGTAGGTTCATTTATAGTTTATATTTACATGTACGTATATATATATATATATGCACACACATATATGAGTATGTATGTGTGTATGCATGTGTATAATTTTTTACAGTAATTGGGATACAACATAATATATATCTGTTATCACAAGAAGGTTGTATAAAGACAAATATTGACACATGGTTTTATCTACTTATTTATTTAATTATTAAGAATTTTTATAACATCAAGTAGTAAGAAATTTTAACATGAATATTTGGAATGTAATGGTATGTGTCTTAATGTTTTTACATTTTATTATAGTTGTAAGTTTCGACTAAGGTGATATTTATTGTATGTACAGATTTTTAATTTTTATTTGTAATTTTAATGTTTAAAGTTAACATGGTATTTGTGGCAACGCTGTTTCCATTTCTCTGCCCTTTGTCTTGGTTTGTTTATTTTTGTCTATTTAGCCTAATTAATAGGCGTGTGAAGGCGCACTTATTAATTAACACGTTGGCAATGATTTTATAGAGGATGTATTTAAATGCTTGTTATCCTGTCTCAATGTTTTTGTCTTCTGAAGAAGGAGGGTCATTGTATCCTCCGAAAGCGTGTTGCTAAAGTTGAAAAGTTTTTTGAATTAAAGGTCTTGTATCTGGTGTGGATTCCAGCTTATTTTGGTGGTTTTGTTCCAGTTTGAATATTTTCTGAGTTCGTGAATGGATAATGAAAGTACAGTTGTGTAAGTAATCTCAGTAAACTTACCACAACAGTAGAAGTTTTAATGATCACTGCTGCAGTAGCCTTAGCTATATGGGTAGATTACCCTTTCTTACTACATTTGGGAGGTGAAATGAGTAGAATCTAGGAGCCCCTGAAGAAAGTTCCTTGCAAAGTCTGATCTAGACCTTGAGAATCAAGTTTATAGTGCATTGTAAAAGTATGTACAGAGGACCAAGTTGCAGCTTCTAGAATACTTTTGGAATTCATACCTTTCTAAAAAGCCATATATGAAGCCAAGGGCCTGGCAGAGTGGACCTTGACCCTGTCTGTAAACATTTGGTTGTGGTGAGTACTAAAAAAAAACAGCCTTACACAATCATCTGGATCAGTCTATATTGACACAGGTTGTCCCTTCTTCTTACCTAAACAAGTAAAGAACATCAGATCCAAGGATCCGAAAGATTTAGTTCTGATAAGATAGTACCCAAGTTGTCATTTGGGATCCAAAGTATGGATTATCCTTTCTCCCTCATTTTAAGATCAGTATAGAAAATGAAAGAATGGATAGTCTGGCTTAAAGTAAACTCAGATACCACTTTAGACATAAAAGATTAATTCTCAAAAAATCCTGTCTCTGTGGAAAATGAGACAGTTGACTCACCATAAGAGCTTGCAGCTCAGATACTCTTCTTGCAGAGGTCAGAGAAATCAGGAAAATGATTTTCCATGTTAAAAACCTTAAGTCAGCCAGATTAGCTAGTTTAAATGGAGCAAGTGTTAGCTTCTCCAACACAAAATTAAAATCCCGAAAAGAGGCCACTGTTTTTCTTTGAGGCCTCTTAAGTAAACTCCTTTCAAAAACATTTTGACATGAGAAAGCCTTGACAGAGGAAGATCCATGGGCAGACGTGCTGAAATAGCCACCTAGAGGAGGAAGAAAAGCCATAGTAAAGTAAATTACACAATAATGTAAAACCAGAGAACAACTAGCTTTGAATGGATGCTGGTTATGTTGTCGTTGGCAGCAACTGGAAAACCTTTTCCATTTGCTAATATATGATTTTCTAGTTGCAGACATTCTTGCCACTATTAGTACCTACTGCATAACCTCAATAAACAGGTGCTCAAGAACCTATCATCCAGGCAGTCAGTTGAAGTTGATTGGGGTCAGGGTGTATCAGACACCCCCGATCTTGTGTGAGAAAGCTTGTGGTAACAGCCTCTGGCCAACTCCAAAAGAAGGAGGGAACCACTGTTGCCTGTGCCAGAAAGGGAGTCACCAGAATGATCTTGGGGGATTCCTTCTGAATCTTCAAAAGTACCCTGGATGTCAGTGAAAAGGGTAGAAAAGCATACAGGAACAATTATGTCAAAGAAAAAGGCAACGGTCTTCCAGGCCTTCTAGCATGGAGTCCTGGAGCACAATCTTGCCATCTCATTATTTAGAGATGGTGCAAATGTGTCTACTAAAGGTATTCCTCACAGATGGGTCAAGTCTTAGAAGACCCCTTGATCTAGTTTGCATATGTGAGGGTCTGCCTTGATCCATTCAGCTTGTCTGGCACACAGTATTGCACTGGTGGAATAAAGGATCCCTGAAGATTGAGACTGTGCTGTAAAGCTAGATCCCATGCTAAGATGGCTAGTCTGCAAAGGGAGCTAAGACCTAGTGCCCCACTGCTTGAAGATGTACCACATGAGTACGGTGTGGAAAACCTTAGAAACAGATACAGTGATACAGATCTTCTTTTTCCTATGGAAAAATCTCTTTGAACTGAGGTGTCCAGCTGACACCCCAGGAGCACAATCCCATGTGAAGAAGTCAAAAAACACTTTTGCTTGTTCTCTTGGAATCTCAGTTTGTGTAACAGATGTCTCACCCAAGTGAGAGATTCCTGACCCTTTGAAAAAGACAGTGTAAAGATAGTCAAGTCATCTATATATGGAAAATTGTGGACACCCTGTAGTCTGCAATGAGCTACAACTGAAGCTAGATACTTAGTGAGCACTACTGGTGCAATGGATAGTCCAAAGGGTAAAGCAGAGAACTGGTAAAGTGATATAGACACAAAAACCTTAACACCTGAAGTCTGGCCCAAAAAGAATGAGACAATAAGCATCTTTTAAATGTGGAGTCACCAGGAAATGTGAATGAGGAAGAAGATGTGACAGTTTGTGGAGTGACATCTGTTTAAAGTTAGGCATAATCAAACAATTCTAAGAAGAAAGATCCAGAGCAACATTATCCATACTGTAAAGGAAAAAACAGTTCTATCACTATTGTAACAGTATGTAATGAAGGACAAATGGAAATGAGTCTGGTTTGCTGGATGAGGAATAACTTCCTGGCAAGGAGGAATATCTTCTGACTTCCATCTATTACCGTCATAAATGATCTTCAGTACCCATTTTTCTGACCTATCAGTTGGCAAAGGGAAAATGGAGAGTCAGGCTTTTTGGAAGGGCAAAGTGATTGCCAGGTTGGAAGGGGAGAATAAACCCTTTTAAAGAGTCAAACTGACTAATTGGACTATCCTTGGTTTTGGAGGTTCCTGAATTATTTTTAGGACATTCTTGCCATTATGCCAAATTGGTTGAGGGGCTAGAGAATCCCTCAGAAAATCAGAAACAGTAGGGCTGAATATCTTACTGATTCACTGATTTAACTTACCCTTTTCATCACAGTTGTTGATCACCTCTGCATCAAAGGAATCAAAAAGTGAATCTATCCGAAAAAGAAAAAAATAAAATAAAATCACATTATTTATCGGGAGGTTCTGAGAATGAAGCCAGGCAAACTTCCTCAAAACAGTGCCAGCGGCCATAGCCCTAGAAGAATTATCAGTGGAGTCATACGCACCCTGTAAAGAGAAAGCAGTGGCTAGCACAACTGAGGAAACTAAATAAATTAAAGCAGATGTTTTATCACAAGAAGAAAACTACATACCAAACATTCCTCATACTTTCACAGTCAGAATAAAAAATTACAGACGCATACTCTACTTTCCCATACCCATCAATAATCTTTCCATACTTATCAGAAAGTAGGATAGGAATTAACTAACTACTTAGGAGTAGTAGAAATAACAAAATATATACTAGCTGGGTCATGTTTGGGAAGAGTGTATAAAAACTTAAAAAGACTGAGGCTGACTATCAGGAAAATACAGGCAGGGACACACACATCCTCCAAAGATGACAGAACTAAAGGAAATGCTGAAGGGTTAAGAAATTCCTTCGGTAACAGCTCATAAAATGTTCTGAGGAACTGAAAAACTTCAATGTACACCCACTGAAAACACTGGCACATTCTGGAAATAGTTTAAAAGGAAGAACTCCAATGGAATAATTGGAAACTGTGCTCTCCTCTGAGCCTGAATCAAAAATGAAGGAGAAAACCTGGCCAGATTCAGAATCTTGAATATGCAAGCAAAGGTGGTATTATTTATAGCTTTCTGGTAAAAAAAAGGATAAGGACCACGAGCCTGAATAAAAACCCTGAGCCAAACCCAGAAAAACTACCTCTGTCTAAGGAAACTTGAGGAAAAGTAAATACATAATTAGTATTTTTGTTTCTTTTTGACTGAAAAAATGGGGCCAGCAGTGTTATAAAGGACAGCAGTAGCTTCCACAGGGATGGATACGACATTCTGACAAAAAAGGAAGCCTTCCCTGTTCCACTTCTCAGAACCAACAAGAGTGTCTCTCCCTTGCCCACTGAAGGGACCCCCAACAGCTGCAGAAGACATTGCTAACCCCCAGTCCACAGTGGCTGTAGGTGGTACACCACAGGGATCCAGGATAAATGATGTTTGGTTTGAGGTATAACCAATGGCCACAGCAGATTCACCCACCTGTGGCTGAGGCAAATTGATAGCCTGCTGTGGTGGCAAAGGCTGTTTGCTTAGCTTTACCTTTTGGTAGCTGGAAGAAGGGTTGACCTTGGGAACTGTTTGTTCCATGGTCAAGCCAAAAATTGTGCCTCCTTCCCCAGGGAAAACAAGCAGCAAAAGCCAGTCACTTTTTTCACACAAAACACAACAAAAAGCACTTTAAAACATTTGTCAGCCCAAAAAGCAAAATACACACATTTTTTCCACAGGAAAAAAAAATTTAAATACTTTAAACAACTTTTAAACTGACAGGAAAAAGAGTGCTCTGGTTTAAAAGTACAATACAGTCTCATGACAGTCCATTAAAACAAAAACTCCTAGCTTTAAAATAACTTTCCAGATTAGGAAATTATTAATAATCAACAAAAAATAATTGAATGGAAGATTTCCCCCCCCAAAAAATAATTTATTTTGTCCAGCAATGGTACATCACAAGCCAACCCATCAATTCTCAAAAGCCTCAGAGGAGTCTTCAGCGGCAGCATAGTTCTAAAGGGCTTGGCGCCCAAACTCGTCTTTTAGTCAGCTCAGCTTGACCTGCCTGATGTGGAAGCTGCCCTAAAGCTTTT
This sequence comes from Protopterus annectens, assembly GCF_019279795.1. Classification (NCBI taxonomy): domain Eukaryota; kingdom Metazoa; phylum Chordata; order Ceratodontiformes; family Protopteridae; genus Protopterus; species Protopterus annectens. Next base: position 721,933,222 of record NC_056748.1, read on the forward strand.
GAAGCTGGTGGCTGTTACATCCTTTGCAGGGTATATCCCATACAGCTAAGGCTACTGGAGCAACGATCAATATGGTGAACATCTTTACTGCAACAAAGATCCTTAAGATGAATATTGCACTGTGTCTGGCAGTTCATATTGTTAGGACTCAAGTTAGCAATATTAATATTCCAGCATTTATAACTGCTCTACAAACTACTAATGAGACTATTCATGTGACAGTTCCACAAAAAATAAAGTCTTGGTGGGAGAAAAAAATGGCAAATAATGCTTTACTAACACTGGTAAAAACAAACTATGAATCAAGGATAAGCAACTTGACAATGATTCAAAAACATGCAACTTGCTAGGAAAACATGAAATCAGACAAAGAGAAATTTAAATGTATGAACTGGTTAAACAAAAATGTAAATAACTCAATAAAAATGTTATGGTCCTTTGCCTAATGATATATATCATGTGTTAATAACTCATTGACTTCCATATTTGCAAATGGTATATCCCTTATCACAAAGTGCTTTCTACTTTTAATAAATACGTATAGTGACCCCTCTACTAACACAGCATTGAAACTATTTGCTTTACAGTTACTGCATTTGTTACCATTCAGTTAGACCAGGACTGTCAAACACACGGCCCTCATGCCTAAAGCAGCTCTCAAACTAGCACAATAGTAAGTTAGGGAAGCTACTACTCTACATTTCTAGCTGCACTGACTACTTTTATTTTTGTTTTGGAGATTTTGACCCTTGGCTGAGTGTACTAGCCTTCACATAGTCCTCATTTTCAGTTGAGTTTGAGACCCCTGTTTTAGACCATCTGTAGCTACTGCTTTACAGTTACTGTTCTCAGATCCATTGGGTTACATTATCAGTTGCTAACTGCTGCTATAAGTTAGGTAGAGACCAAAGTAGTCTTTTCGGTACAGCAATCAGACTTAATGTTGCCACTTGCTACTGACTACATTAGTGCACTTAGTTGTACTGTTTTTTTTTTTTTTTTGGGGGGGGGGGGGCGTTGCACATGAAAACTACAGTAGTCACATTACAGTCTTGTATTTTTAGCCATATTCTATATTACCCTTCCAATGTAAAAGCAAGAGTAGGTTAGTAAGCTATTTTGTTTTCTGACACTCCATTCGATCCGCTTTGTCCACTATTTCTGGAGCAATGATCAGGAAAGTACAGTTATGTATTTAAACTTACCATAACAACAGATGTTCAAAAGAGATCACTGTTGCAGTAGCCTAAGCTACATGGATTATATCCAACCCAGGATATGACAACCGGCTAGCTTTCAAATCTTAAGGGCACTATCCACATGGGACAAATATTGGGCAGCTCATGGAGGGTTGTATAACGTTAGTAGTAAAGGTACCAAACCTTCAGAACTTTCTTAGTGGAGGCTAGAGTCCTGCACAAAAGGTATGTGCTAAGAAAGAAAGAAAAAGTAAAAGGTTTCCTCACGCTGAAATAAAATATAAGAAAATAAGAGGAATGGAGGGAGGAAGGGTGATCCTACTGCAACAGTTCTCTGTTTAAACATCAACTGTTACAGTAAGTGTACTTAACAACTGTACTATGTTCATCATTAGATCACTGTTGCTGTAGTCTAAGTTAAATGGGAACAATACCAGAGCTTATAAAGAAAGACAGAAGGAAAATAGATCAGATCTCAAAAGCCACCGGAGAGTAGTCCTAGAAAAGTCTACTCTGAGCCAGGAGAAACTGTAATAGGACTTGGTGAAAGTATGTACAGAAGGACAAGCTGCTGCCACTAGTGTACTTCTAGAGTCCATTCCAGTCCAAAAAGCTATTGCAGCAGCCAAAGCCCTAGTACAGTGGGCTTTTACCCTGCTTGGAAGTGTCTTGTTATGGTGAGTAACAAAAGAAAGCAATGGCATGGGACAACCATTTAGAAATTATCTGTTCTGAAACACAAAGAACATGGTACAGTTGTGTACACTTACCAAAAATGTAGATGTTTGAGTGTATTCACTGTTGCAGTCCTGTTTCCCTCCCTCCCCATTTCTCTTTTTCTTCCTTTTTATTTTCCTTGTTGTTCTCCTTTCCTTACAAGGGACATATTGATATTTATTTTCCACTGGTGGGGTTCTACTACCAGAGACTGGCTTCCTACTTTGGGGGCTCCTGACAGGTTAGGGCAAGAAAAACTGATGTAATGTCATCGGATGCCTTCCTTTATACCACTGACAACCTGACGTCAGTCCTCAAGTGACAGCAACCGACACAGAAATACTAAGTCTCTGGTATTCAGGCCGGCTGAGGGCTACCCTGGCAGGATAACCCAAATGTGATGACTGCAACACTGAAACATGAAGAACATCCACTGTTGCCTGAGCCCAAAGGGGTCACCACAATTATTCTGGAACAATCCTTCTGAATTTTCAGAAGAGCCCTAGTAGTCAGAGGAAAGGGAGGAATGACAGACAGAAATGGCATCAGTCTTCCAGGCCTTTGTGCAAGGAGTCATGGAGCAGAATTTAACTGTAAGTCTAATGTAAATGGAGACAAATGGATCTATTTGAGTTCTCCACAATTTCTAGGACAGCTCTGGGTTCAACTTCCATTTGTTTGGGTTTGTCCTACTTCTGCTCAGCTTACTGTCATAATATTCTGCTTTGATCGAATGTAAGTAGCCTGTAGGGATAAACTGTGCTAAGTTGTTAATTCCCAGGCCACCACAGCTTGTCTGTAAGGAAGGAATGATCTCACTCCCCCCTGTTCATGTACCATCTTTGTAGTGTTGTCAATGATTACTAGTAGATGGCCTGGAAGCCAAAGATGATTTAAGGATTGGATAGCATTTTGACATGTATGTGTTTCTGCCTGTCCTGCTTGCTCCACAGACCTGAACTTTCACCCCCTTGGAAACAACTCTCCAACAGAAGTCTGAGGCATCTGCGTTTAATGACTAAGTAGGTGCTGGAAGGGTTCATAGGTTCATAGTTTAGTACTAAGCTAACTGCCCTTGCGAGCCATTTAAGCCTAGCCAATTATCACTTCTGAGACTCAAACCCTGCACCTTGTGTTTGTAAGGCAAACACCATAACCATTAAGCCACCCTCCCAACCCTAATAAAGTGTGAAGAGGAGACTTGGGTTGAGAGACAACTTGTCCACCCACCAGAGTAACTTAATCCCAGTACTGGAATCTGAAATGACAGGGTGCTGGTGTTGTGTTCAAACTGACTGAAACAACTGAATTTTCCTCATATGATGTCTAGCCAAAAGAGTCACATGAATTGTAGAGGCCATGAAAATCAGAATCCTGACATGTTCCCCAGCAGATACTAGAGAATGGCTGGAGAATATTAGAAATTTTTCCTTGTAACAATCTTATGTTGTCCTGAGGTAGAAAACCCTTCATGATCACTGTATCCAGGAAACAACCCAAAAACACTATCCTATGAGAAAGAAAGTACAGTTTTGTACCTACCATAAATGTAGATGTTCGAGTGCTAATACAGCTGCAGTAATCACATATGGGTTCTCTGCCGTCAGGCGGTCCCTCGGTCGGCCAAATTCCAAAGTCTAGATCCGGTGTCGGTTGTTGTCGCTCTCTTTCCTGACGTCAGTGAGGCAGGGTATATAAGACACAGCCGACGCCATTTTCTTCAGTCTTTCTTGCCCCAGATGTCAGGTGCCTCCAGAAGGAAGGCAATACATAAATTATATTTATATACATGAAATGCAATATAATCAAAAATCAGTAGTTGCAAGCAAATATACCATAGAAGGATAACCCCATCAGGTTGTATGAAGACGGGTTAGGCCCTAGGCCTTTACCAAGAGGGGAAGGAGGGAGGGAAACCTGTACTGCAGCTGTATTAGCACTCAAACATCTACATTTATGGTAGGTACAAAACTGTACTATGTTCATTGTGCATACAGCTGCAGTAATCACATATGGGTAGAATCCCAAAGCTACGCACAGGGTGGTAGGCACTAGGTGGAACTGGGATGAGTCAGAATGCCCTGCAGCACTGCAATGGCAAAGCCTGCTCTAGTTTTGGAATATAAAGGCAGGTGGTAGTGTTTTGTGAAGGTATGCACAGAACTCCAAGTGGCTGCCTCCAAAATATCTTTGGTAGGAACTCCTCTGAGGAAGGCTGTAGAGGTAGCTGTGGCCCTGGTGGAGTGGGATCTGATGCCTGTAGGGACAGATTTTCCATGATAGGAGTAACAAAACCGTATGCAGTGGCCTATCCACTTTGAAATTGTCTGTTTGGTAACTGGCTTCCCTTGAGCTCCTACAGCATAGGACACAAAGAGTTGCTCTGATTTCCTGAAGGGCTTTGTTCTGTCCAAATAATAACGTAGCTGTCTATGGATGTCTAAGGAGTGTAGGAGCCTTTCCCATTTGTTTTGAGGATTGGGGTAAAAGGTAGGTAAGTGTATGGCTTGATTTAAAGCTACCCTGGAGACCACTTTAGGCATAAATGACGGGTTGGTTCGAAGGGAAACCCTATCCTGATGGAAGATGAGAAAGGGCTGCACAGCCATGAGGGCTTGTAGTTCCGATACTCTACGAGCTGAGGTAATGGCCAGAAGGAAAGCTGTTTTCCAGGACAAGTATTGCAAATCTGTTGAGACAGCTGGTTCAAAGGGAGGCAGTGTTAATTTTTCTAGAATGTAATTAAGATCCCAGGCTGCTATTGGTTGCTTCCTTGGTGGTCTTATATTCTTATCCCCTCTGAGGAACTGTCTTAAGAGTGGGTGAGAGAATAAAGGTGGATCCGTGTTGAATTCTGCAGAAATGGCTGAGGCATGGATTTTTATGGAGGAAAATGAAAGTCCAGTGTTCAGCAGCTCAGCTAGATACTGTAATACCTGAGGCAAATTCAGTTTTTTAGGGTCCTGGCCTTTTTTCTCATTCCAAGAGAAAAAACGTTTCCATTTTGCGGAGTAAGCCTTTCTAGTAGATGGCCTTCTGGCCTCCAAAATGACATCCTGCAACTCTTTGGGGAGTAGAGCCTGTTGTGGTGCTAAGGAATTTTCCATGCAGCGAGATTGAGTGTTTTCAGCTGACTGTGAAGAGTTTTGTAGCTGTGCTGAGTCAGCAGAAGAGGCATTAGAGGTAGGGGCCAGGGAGGAGTATGTGTTAGGCTCCTCAGTAGTGGGTACCAGTGTTATCTTGGCCAGTCTGGAGCAATTAGTATCATCTTTGGTCTGTCTGCTCTTGCTTTCAAGAGCACCTTTGGCAGAAGAGGCAGAGGTGGGAAAGCGTAAACTGTCCATGCTGTCCAACTGAATGAAAAGGCGTCCACTCTCCAGGCCTTTGGATGAAAGGTCCTTGAACAAAACTTTTCCAATTGATGATTCCTGTGGGAGGCGAAGAGATCTATGTCTGGCCTCCCCCACGCTTGGATTATCTTTGTAAACACTTGAGGATGCAACTTCCATTCGTGTGGGTCTGTCATATTTCTGCTTAGATTGTCTGCCAGCGTGTTTTTCAAGCCTGGCAAGTACTGTGCTTGAAGTTCGATTTGCCATTCCAGAGCCAAGTTCCAAAGTGTCATGGCTAGTCTGCACAGGGGATATGAATGTGTTCCTCCCTGTTTGTTTATGTACCACATTACTGTGGTGTTGTCTGTTCTTATCAATAATTGTCCTGGGTGCAGGAGGTCCTTGAATGCTGTAATTGCATTTATCACTGCTAGCATTTCTTTTTGATTGATGTGAAGGTGCTTTTCCTTTTGGGACCATTTGCCCTGAATGCACCTGTCTGTCATGTGCGCCCCCCCCCCCCCCAGGCGTAGTCTGAGGCGTCTGTTGTAATGACTTGATTTGCTTGAGGCTTGCAGAATGGAAGACCTGTGTTTGTTTGACATGCTTGGGCCCACCATAGAAATTCCTTTTGAAAACATGGAATTATTGGTATTATTGTTTCCAAACTGTGGCTGTGTTGAGACCATAGGTTTTTTAGGTACCATTAAAGTTTCCTCATATGCAACTTTGCACATGGGATTAAAAGAATGCAAGATGCCATGAAGCCCAGAGCCTGCAGGATTTTCCTTGCAGTAAGCCTGGTACAATTTGCTAGTGTTTTGAAGTACTGAGTTAGTTGCCCCTGTTTTTCTGGCGTAAGATAGGTCATCTGGGTGTTTGTGTCCAAGTTGGCACCCAGGAAAGTTATTTTCTGAGATGGTGTTAGCCTGGATTTCTCTTTGTTGATTGTGTATCCCAGAGAATTCAGTAACCGTGTTGCATAAGCCAGATGTTCCAGAAGTATGTGCTTGCTGTCCACTTGGATCAGGCAGTCATCCAAATAAGGGTAAATTTGTATGCCTTGAAGTCTGCAGTAGGCAATTACTGATGCCAGGCATTTTGTGAATACTCTGGGCGCAGTAGATAAGCCAAAGGGCAATGCAGAGAATTGATAGTGTATTGAACCTGCAAGAAATCTGAGGTATCTTCTGCAGCTTTGTCTGATTGGGACATGCAGGTATGCCTCCTTGAGGTCCAATGTTACCAGCCAAAACTCCTTGCCCAGCATGGGAAGAAGCTGCTGTAATGTGAGCATCTTGAATTTTGGTACGAGTAAGAATGTGTTCAGGATGGATAAGTCCAAAATGGGTCTCTAGTCGGTTCCTTTCCTTGGTACCAGAAATAGCCTGGAATAAAAACCTTGACCTTGTTCGTGAGTAGGTACCTCTTGAATAGCTTTCATGTCTATGAGCTTTGAAATTTGTAGTTGTGCCTCTGCCCTTTGATTGTGTGGCAGGTTTGGCATGCCTCTCATTTTTGGGAGAGTGTGAAAATAAAATCTGTAGCCTCTGTTTATAATGTCCAGGATCCATTTGTCTGTTGTGACAATATGCCAATTTCTTGTAAATAATGCCAGCTTTCCTCCCAAGGGTGCTGCCAGGTGGTATTTGCTTGGCATGGAAAGGAGGAAGTCATTGGGTTTGTTTCCTGTACTGTTGTGCACTGTCCTCGCCACCTCTTGGTGTTGGAGATTGCCATTGCCTGCCTCTATATGATCCTTGTGATTGCCCTCTGCCCCTTGTGCATCTGTATCTACCTCTTTGGGGCTTGTCCGTGGCTGGAAAGGACCAGTTTTTAGAAGGCCAATTTCTGCTAAAACGTGGTGGTTGAACCTGTAGAAAAGCTTTGACTGTTTGCATAGATTTGGCTTTTTCTTCCATTTTCCGTAGTATCTCCTCAGCATTAGTACCAAATAGCACATCCTTTTGTAAAGGAGCATCTAATAGTTTAGCTTTCACATGATCAGGCAAGATTTGTTCCCTAAGCCATGCATGTCTACGAATGACTGATCCTGTAACAGCAGCTCTACTTGAGGCCTCTAGGGCATCATAGCCACATTGTAAAGTGTGTTTACCCACTTGCTCTGCACTATGCATCATATCCTGCAACTCCTTCAAATCTGGTTGTTCAGGTTGAGACATTTTAATTCTTAATTGTGATAACAGAAACTGCTGATATTTAAGCATATGAAACTGACAATTTAAGGCCCTCATAGCTAGGGTGGCCGAGGTATATACCTTTTTTCCCCACCTTTCTAAGGATCTTGACTCTCTTTCTGAAGGAAGTGGATTCTTAGCAGTAGAAGCCTTCATTCCCTTGGGACCTTGAGAAATGGTTTCAGGGTCAGCATTATGGCTTCTGTAAAGAAATTGGTGAGAGTTAGGAACCCTGTAGTACCTATCAGGCTTGACTGGGGCAGGAGGCAGTGAATCCAGATTAAGGCAAGCCTCCGAGTAAACATCATCAAGTACGTCCAAGACAGGAGGTATCGCCAGAGGTCTGTGTTGAGGTAACAAAAGAAATTCCCTAAGTCTTTTCTTGGAATCAGAAAAGTCTTGGCCTTCCCAATGGAAGTGTTCCCTCAAGGTGTGCAAGGTTTCCCCAAAAGAAAAATCCTCAGGAGGAGATACTGAAGGAATGGACTGCTCTGCGTCTGAGTCTTCAAATGGGGAGTAAGAGTGTTCCTCTACATCAGAATGTTCTGAAAAAATGGAGCCCTGATCAGAAGAGGGAGAATCCTCCTCCACTCTGGGTCTCTTGTCTGGAGGGGGTTGGGAACCCCTGATAAGAGTAATTAAATCTTCAGCCATTTTAAGCATCTGCTTTTTAGGCATGGGGCCTGGGGATGGGCCCTGTGCAACAGGCCTCTTGGGATGCCTGGCTGATTTGGACTTAGTAAAGGCCTTAATGGAAAAGGAAGATGAAGGTCTAAAGACACCATGGGTGGAAGTGGACCTGTCCACATTAGGAGGCTCAACGCTCACAGTGGCTTCAGTGGTTGTAGTCTGGGTCTGGGCCGAGGAACCTGCGGTCTCGGTTACAGAAGACTCCGCCAAAGACGTGTCATTGGTAGTCAGAGACTGCATAGGTGTCTCGCTGAGAACCGGACCACGTGTAGCCGGTTTTGGCGTGGTGTCGGTGGGGACCGCGGACCTCACGTGTCGGTCCTTGTCCTTGCGTTTTTTGGTCAAAACGGTAGTCGGAGTCTCCGACGACATTTTATAATCAAAGGCTGTACCAAAAAAGTGTTGGGCGAACTCCGCCCGACGCTTAATAGTGCGGTTATTGAAAGTCACGCAAAAGCGACAGCCCGAGACGTCGTGGTCTGGGCCTAAACAAGGTATGCAAAGGGAATGGAAATCCTTATGCGGTATTTGCTTCCCACAAGAAATACAATTGTTAACTTTTTCTGACATCGGTCTGAGGCAAGAAAAGTTTCCCCAATGGGGTACTTAGCTTTAATGAAGACTTCGGTTTCCAATTTTTCAGAATTCAGGAGCTGGCCGACCGGCACTTGCGAACTGCTTCTGCTTCGGGCACCGCGCGGCAAAAAAGACTGAAGAAAATGGCGTCGGCTGTGTCTTATATACCCTGCTTCACTGACGTCAGGAAAGAGAGCGACAACAACCGACGCCGGACCTAGACTTTGGAATTCGGCCGACCGAGGGACCGCCTGACGGCAGAGAACCCATATGTGATTACTGCAGCTGTATGCACGATGAACATCGAGAGAAGACTTCTCTGTGCTCATCTGAAATCCCCAGACTGAGTACAAGGCTCTTTACCAAACCAGAGATTTCTGGTAACTTGTAAAAGAATATGGAAAAATAAAGCAGTCATCTAAATATGAAAAAAATGTGAATGTTACTTGAAAAATGAGAGGGTGAATGAAAAGTAACACAGACTGTAGAGAAAGTATTTTGAATTTTGAGATTTTGATGTGAAGGTTTAGAAAAAAAATCTAAAGAAAGTTCTCCAACTTCCCTCATTCTTTGGCACTAGAAAAATTTCTGAATGGAGCCCTTACCCTATTTGATCTAAGAGATAAGACTAACTCCCTGACACAGCATGTGATCTAGGATAGGAGGAAATGGGGAGGTTTGATGGATGGAAACAAAGAAATCCCTTGAAAAGTAGGAAGAGAGCCCAACTGTCAGCTGTAACCTTTTTAATGATTGTCCAAACCTGTCCAAACCCAAGTGTCTGAGGTTATCTATTGCCACAGGGGGAAGTGAAGACCAAGACTTTGGGACAGCTTTAATGGAATGCCAGAGTGGAGGGGGAAAACAAAGTGACATATAATCAGTCTGCCTTTTTACATTGTCCTTGGCTCTGTGAGGATCCTTCCTGCCACTGCTTTCTGAAATTTTGTTTACCTGTGCCTTGCTATGATTATTTACTTTGTTTCCAATGCAAGGATCTTGAATTGGAAGGAAAGTTTCTATTTTATTCTTGCATAGTGGTTGAAAAATCTGGGCAACCCCTCCCTCCATTAGCTTTCCTCTTTTAACAAATCTTTTAAGGACATTAGTAGTGAAAGGACCAAACAACAGCTGTTTATCCAGGAGGGCATCTCAACTTTGACATCCTCGGGTAAATTCTGGGAATGTAGCCAGGTACAGCTTTTCATCACTGACCTATTAGCAACTGCTGTAGATGATGCATCAGCAGTCATTAAAAACATTTTAAAGAATGTTTAGTTACCCAAGACACAGAGGGCATTAAAGAATCCAGTACTTGGGGCATGTGAGCCTGACAATTCTCTCTTCTGAATGCTAAGGTGGTAGAAGCAGAAACCTTCTTCCTAAATCTACTGGATGCTTTCCTATCTTTGTCAAAAGGAATAAGGTTAGTTGTCAAAAGATGTTTGGTTCATAGGTAGATACTGGGCTATCTGCCCGAAGACATATATTAACCCAGCCATGTTGTGCGGTATTCACCTCCCCTTTGGTTAGTTCCCTAGGCCCTTGATCTAGCAGCTAGTACCTTTGGCCCCTATCTAGTAGAGCTGTTGGTATGATCCCTGGTGTGAACTTTCTGTTACCCATCCACTCGTCAAGGTTCCTCTTGAAGAGTGATAGTGAGGGGCTCTGTCTTATGTAGATCGGGACCTTGTTCCATAGCAAGGGAAGTCTTTGCAAAGGGAATCTATCCCTCCAGCATGTTCTATTCATTGTTGTGCTGAGGTTTATATCCCTAGAGCGTGTAGCTCAAGTGGATTTGGTTTTGCTAAGATGGAGCATGTTCAACAGTTCTGGGTTGGACATGGCTCTGTATGCTAGACAGAGATCGCCTCTGAGAAGGCAGTATGCAACAGAGAAAAGCCTTAGTTTTTTCAATCGTGCTGCATGGGGCAACTGTTTGAGGCCAGTAATCCTCTTAGTGAGGTACCTCTGTGGTCTCTCCAGCTGCTGGAGATGCCTAGCCAGGTACATTCCAATTGGTGCATTGTACTCAATAAGGGGTCTGATGAGGGAAGAGTAGAGGGGCACCACTACATCCTTAGATCTTGATGCAAACCCTTTCATGATCAGATGGGTCACATAGAAGGATTTTCTAACCACCTTCGCAACATGGTTATCAAAGGAAAGCTGACTATCTACTTGGGTCCCTAGATCCCTTATTACTACTTCAGATTTCAGGGAGTTACCTCCTATGTGGTAGTTCGCGGGTACTCTGTTTTTTCCAAAGGAGATTACTATGCATGTTTTAGCATTTAGCTTGAGGCCATGGCTTTGACACCATGCATCAGTCTCGTTAAGGCCCTTCTGAAGAATATCCATGTCGGCCGGAGACTCTATTATAGCACCCAGTTTGCAGTCGTCCACAAACTTGGTCAGCCACAGCCCATCAGTGCTTGCCTGTACTTCTGAGAAGTATATGCCAAACAGGAGTGGCCCCGGGACAGAGCCCTGAGGCACACCACTCATTACTGGTCTGAATTCGGACATAGATCCCACTACTCTTACTTTGTGGGATCTGTCTGAGAGTTTGCGATCCATCTTGTGATGTAAGGGTTTATGCCCAGGTTGGTGAGTTTATCAATAATACCCAAATGGGGAATGATGTCAAATGCTTTAGCAAGGTCAAGGTAAGCCGTGTATACCTCCTTTCCCTTATCTATAGCCTGAGTAACTGTCTCAAAGAAGTCCACCAGGTTCAGGAGACATGACCTGCCCTTGACAAAGCCGAACTGTGTGGGGTCAAGTGATTGGAGGTTCCCAATCTCTCCATTTATGAGTTCCATAATGATTCGCTCCATTGCCTTACAGATCAGACTGGTCAGGCTTATTGGTTGGTAGTTCCTAGGGTCGGTTGTAGGCCCACCCTTGTGCAGCGGAACCACCGTTGCTGTGCGCCATTCTATGGGTACATATCCTGTCGAGAGGCTGAGACTGAACAGGGTATTCAGATGCAAGGTTAATTCATTTTGGAGCTCACGTATGACACAGCCCGGGACACCATCTGGTCCCATGGAGGCAGTGTTTTTAGCTTTAGATAGAGCCTTATTAACCAACGTATCAGTAATAACTGGAGTTACACAATCCCCTGGAATAGTAATAGGCCCTGTAGGTGGTGGTGGGGGCACTGAACCTGTCAGCCAAGATGGTTGCAATGACAGTGGGGTCAGTGTATTTTGTTCCATTTTGTACTAGCTCAGAACAGACCTGAGCATTGCCATTTAGGTTTTTGACGTAACCATAGAAGGCCTTATGGTTATCCTTGGCATCCTTGGCAACTTTCTCTTCGAAATTGGCTTTAGTTGACTTGATGAGGGCCCTCAATTTCTTACTAAAGCTGATCAGGGAAGATTTTTCTACTTGAGATTTGGCCTTTTTTTGTATGTCTCCTCCTTTTATTGTATAGTTTGCTTAAGGCCGGGGTCCACCAGACTGGTTTCTTCTTGCTTGAGGAAGGAGTCTTGGTTTTATTTGGGATAGCACGGTCCATGCAATCCTGAAGATGTATATAAAGTGCCTTGGTGTAGGATTCTGCATCCTGGATATCATTATCCTTCTGGAAGGGAATAGTGAAGCTTTCCACTTCTGACGCAAGTAGTTTGAAGTTTGCTATGGAAAGTTTTTTTACGATGGTTTCTTTGACTGAGGGAGGTGGAGGGGTGAGGATGTCTAGGGTTATCAGTTTGTGGTCTGATCTAACCAGAGAGGGAGTGATAACCAGGTATGGTACAATGGGCGAAGTGGGAGAGCATACCAGTTGTTCGAGGGCATTTGAATTTATAAATTCTATGAACTGCTGGGCATAGGAGTTAGAACTTTGGTAGTTCGCCCAGTCTATACCAGGGTAGTTGAAATCACCCAAAATTATGGTGTTGGGTAGGACCTTTATATTTTCCAATGCCTCAAGGAATGCTGAGTGAGCATCTTGGGACATGATGGGCGATCTATAACAGGCTATGACTTGAAATGTGGTTTTGCCTGCTGATAGTTGCGCATGGATGATCTTTGGGGCATCATGCTGTGCCACTAACCTGGAGATGTGGGTATCCTTGATGAATATGGATACACCTCCGCCTTTTGTACTGCAATCCGGTAACTGAGGCCGGAAGGTATGATATGAATTGTAACCTGGTAGTGCTGGGGTGCTCTCTGGAGCCTTGAACCAGGTTTCCGTCACTGCACAAACATCGATTTTCTCCATACTGAGGAGTGCCTCGAGTGCGTGCATTTTGAGGTTGAGACTTCTGGCATTAAGTAGCATTACCCTTAGTTTTTGGTTACCTGTGCTGGTTACAGTGGTTGGTTTATTCTTTGAGCCTTGCCTAAAAAAGGCACTATGGGGAAGGCAAGAACCTTGGCCAGTATTCGAAAGCCTAGGGTGACAGGTGCAAACCATCTCTGAAGAAACAACGAGGCTTGTCTATCATGTCATCCCAGGCAGACAGACACTGGATCCCCTTAGAATGACACCAGAAGCTTAGCCAGTTGTTGAAATTGATCATTTTGTCTTTGTATTGTGGTATCAATCTAGGTGAAGGTAGTATGCTACTCAAGGTCAGGGTCATACCAGCTTGGGCTACATGATCAGAGAGCTCCTCAATGTCTCTTTTCATGTAGTCCCAGGAGGTACGTCTTAGAACATTCACACCAACATGTACAATGACAGCATCATACTTGTACTTGTTCTGGAGTGACCTAAGTGCCTGTGTTATGTGGCGGATCCTAGCACCCGACAGGCAGCTGACAGTAACCTTCTCCTTGTTCAGCCTGGTGAGTGGAACATCTGTGTGCCTTACTATAGAGTCTCCAATTACAAGCGTGTTGGGTATGGTGTTTTGCCTTAGGGGCTGTCATGAGGCACACTGCTGAGGTGAATTATGTGTTTTCTGGCTTGTATTTGGAGGTGCAGGTTGCTTGCTTGTCTGCTTTGGAGGGCACTGTTTCTTTTTCAGATTTGTACCTAGTGCCTCCGAATATGTTTTATGTATTTATGTGTATGTTTTGCCGGTGCTTGTTTTGTAGATCCATGTGTGACTGGTGGTGTGATGCTAGTGTGTCTTTTCTCCTCTTGACTGTCTGTTACAGTCATGGGTTGAGAGTGCTTAGCCTGCAGTCTGGCTGTGTATTTGCATCTCTCACAAGTGTTTGTGTCTAGAGGTAAGAGGAGAGGGTTGTCTGTATACATGAGGCAGTTGTGACATTGCCTCAGGATGCCCAATTCCACCAGCTAAACTGGAGAGTACACCTAAAGCTGACCTCTGGACATGCTTGGAAAAGTAAATTTCACCTGTCTGGTGGATAATTGAGGGTCTTATGCTGTACTATAATAGTGCTGTCTAGGAAATTTGGAAAATAATAGTGCTGTCTACGAGATTTGGACAAGTGCTGACTTGGGTTATGCAAGTGCTGCAATAAGAGCAGTTGATCTGAAGCACTTGAGTTGAGGCTTGCCTAGTTCTAAGGGAAAATAGTATAACCCACCTAACCGGCGCTACCCGACGTTGCTCTGTGCGCAAGACCACGCAAACAGACAGCTGCAGAGTTTTAAAAGAGAGAGAGAGAGAACAAGGAGTTTGGAATTGACCCAAAATGGCCAATAAAACTACAGTTTCTAGGCAGTAACCACTCCTACAGGGACAGGCAGGCTGCTCAGTGTTAACCACTCCCACTGGTGAACACAGAGACTTCCCTTTGGCCCAAGCAAACACTGGCCTCCAAGAAACTTACAAACAGTTCAGAACAGTAACTCTGTAACTGAACTTTTTTTAAATTATAGAAAGTGGGAAAATAGCAAGATTTTTTTTTTTGTTTTTTTGTTTTTGTTTAAGGATAGCAGAGACACACAAGTAGCAAACTAGTCAGAAATATGACACTGTCTGAGAAATCACTGCAAGATCTGATTTGGGGTTTGCAAAGAGAAAATTGTGGGTCTGAAGAACCTTATGCAATTTATCAGACTTTTTTGTGGGGCGGTCAGGAGGCTGACTTCAGGCACAGAAAGCATCCTCTAATCCTGGCAAAAGGGGAGGAACAGCTGCAGGATGAGGAAACTCCACCTGTAATAAGTCATAACATCTTTTCTGGGATTTTGGCATTGCTTTTTGCAGCCTTGAAACAAATCATTTTTTCTGACAATAGTATCAGAAAAAGAGAACTCTTTGGGAGAGAAATCTGAAGAAAAACATTCCCCAACTTGTGGTGTAAGCACTTGGGAAACACAATCTAAATATGATTCTTGACCCACAGAGTGAGAATCAGAATCTGAGAGAGAGAAAAATGTTTCTTTTAAAAATCAGAGAAGAGACAGAATTCAAAGACAGAAACACTTGAAATAAGCCCTTAACAAAACCTAGACAATCTTCTTTGTCTAGCCTATGTGAAACAGGAGAAGAAAAATTCCTAACTTTCTGTTATCTTTTCTTGGGAGCCCCCCCCCCCCCCCCCTAAAAAAGGCCTGGCCCAAGCACAGTTCATTTCCCCTGGAATCAAGCTCGTTAGGGTAACTTCATGGTAGAGCATCATCCTCTCCCTCCTCTGATACAAAGTGTTGTTCTCCCTTGCCCAAACAAGACAGTCTAACAGCTGCAGAGCATGTGCCTGTCTCAGTCTTTAGCAGTTTCTCAAGGATCAGCACCAGACAGATCAAGAGAAATCTGAGTTAATGGAGTGTGCCACTGCATAGTCACGCATCCATGGATGAGGTGAAGAGGAAGCCTACTTGAAGACTGAAGACTCCTGTACAATCTTCTTCCTTTTGTGGATTTGACAGAGGAACTGAAGAGCTCAAGGCTTGGTCCATGTGTCTACTGAAGTGTCTGACAAGCATGTAGTGAAGCCTTGGGCCAGTTTGTGGTACAACCGGACTCTTTATCTGGCACATTTGAAGCTGCAAAAACTTTCAGCCACAGTAAATGGGACCATTAAAATTTACAGTTAAATTCTAGTGAGAACATTATAAACAGCACTTAATAAAGGCATACCGTGAAAGACGTATAACCAGACTTTTTGACAGCAAGATAGACAGACAGACAGTAGGCACATATGTAGTTAGCTAAACAGGCAGGCAAATAGCTAGCTACAAACTAAGGCCTATGAAAACAGGACTAGAGACAACATATTATCAGTTTAAAATGGGAAACTAAGTACTGTTTAAATTGCCAATAAACAGACTTCCCATTTGTTAACATCTTATTGCTTTAATGACATAAATGGTTCAAACATAACTGCTTCTAAAATGGATACATACTCCATTCACAAGATAGTGGACGTTTTATTTCAATAACTTCTAATCTGGCAAGACTCATATGAACCCTTAGTAAAAAAAAATATTAGGATACTTTCACACAGAGCTATAGATAAACCTGCTTAAATAGTCAATCAATCCAGTCAATCACTCAATCAATAAATAAAACACTAGGTCTGTAAATGGAGTGGCAGTTCAATTGCCAAAGAGACGTATCACTTAAAATATATTACACTTTCAAGTCACACTAAACCTATTTCAGCTGAAATGATTTAACTGCTATAAACCATTTATTTGATACTTTTACTCTGTAAATAAGGTGTGTAAAACTGCAGTTTCATTCTCAAATGATATTAATTTCACTTTCAATTACAGCTTATATGGTAACTAAAAGCACAGAGTTTGCAATGAAGTCTCACACTGACACTATTAACACAATAAAGCTGCACTGGAGGTTGCACCGGAGGAATTAACATTTATAATAAACAATTTGATGAATCTGTTTTATTATTTTAACAAAAGAAAGGTAAAAGTGATGTACTGACTTCAACCAGACAGCTTCTGGCCCTTAGTGAAATCATTTACCTGAGAATGAAGCACTGCAATCAGCCACTGTGAACAGATACACAGAACCAGAGAGGCTTTGTTGAAGACCTGACCGTTTAGCCTACAGTGGATTTCCAACACAGTTTGCTGTGGCCTGATCCAAGTCCATTGTCATGAGTTCTGAATGATGATTGGTTCTTGGTTCCAAGCATTCCACTGAGGAAAATTTGTGTTTTAAAAGAAAGCTGAGATGACAATGGAGACTAACAGTAGTTGTAACTTAAATATAACATGAAGCTTCTGTGTTACCATACGAAGTGAAGTGAGATACTGTGGCTGTTTTTTTTAATAAAATGGTGCTCTTCTAATTAAGACCACGATGACATCACAGTTCAGCTTTACTTATTTTACTGCATTTAAATCCTATCTCTAACATACGTTTCATGTACTGTAGTCTGGAACTCTAATTCATTGCTTTGTACAGCATCTCACTGTTTCTACTATTCCAAATTTGCCACATGTAACAACTATAGTCAAGGTCTTAAAACTGTTTTCTGACATACAGACAATTCACATTCAACAGAAAAAAAAATAAAAATAAACAGCATCCCTACAAGGATATATTTCAATATAAGTATATGATGTCTTCATTAGGAACTACTTCTATAAAGCTACCCCCCCCCCCCAAAAAAAAGATAACAACTCTGCCTTGCATGAGACAGCTTTTTCTACTCTCCATCCATTTTCTTTGCGTAGTCTTTCTCATTTCCCTCTTCTATGAGACAGACACTGAAATCAGTTACAATGTGCAGTCTTTTTCCTCTGGTAAGAATGCTAAAAGTGTACATGTTTACAAAGATGACAAATTAAATCAAAAACCCAAGAATATGATAAATTCATTTTAATGGAAAATGTAAAACCCTTTTCAACTTTCAATGTACAAAGCATGTTTAACACTTGCACTTTAACAAATTGAAGCAAGCCATGTTTTTTTTTAAAAAAATACATCATTGAATGTATATATGTATATATTTACACGGCATATTAATTTTTAATAGTTATTTAACTTCAAAAATTCACCATAACAAATTTTAACAAAATGAGACAAGGTTCAAATAAATTACAACTCTGCAAACGTCTCTTTAATTTTACAGTGAATAGTTTTAATAAAATGTTTTAAGTGTTTGTGTATTTAATAATTATCTGTTTTATAATATATAACTATACAATGTTTACAGTCGTTTGGCAGTAATTTTATATAAGATATGACATGATGGCTGTGCGTGTCAACAAATTCCCCATAACAGGCAACAGCTGGTGTTTTTTTTTTTGTTTTTTTTGTTTTTTTGTTTTTTGTTTTTGTTTTCACCTCACAGTAACTGTCTCAATGTAGTGAAAAATATCCAAATTATTTTAGCAAACTGTACAAGTCACATTTACACTTTGATCTACAATATAGCATAGAATTTTGTAATTCGTTATGTTTTTTTTTTCAAAAATAAATACATCATTTAAATCTGTCATTTTCACAAATGTAGTAATATACAATATAATACATAATAAGAGTGCTGTTTTCCTGTTAGTTGCGATTAACTTAATGTTGTTTTCATCACAAAAAAATGTGATATTTGGAACTATACTGTTGTGGTATCAGTAACTAATAAATACCAGAATTACATTTTCTTGGCACTGTAGGGTTGTGATGTCTAAGCTTATGTGCAACCATTTTATCACAGAGCCACAGAGAAGAAAGCGCAAAGCATTCACTCCTTTGATGAAACATGACCGTAAAATGAGGAAATTACGATTCTTAGCTTTCCTGCATTTCTTCCATTTCAATTTCATATATTTTAAGAGCTGAGACTGCTTCTTTCACTGAATGGTACAGTATGTTCTTCACCTATTAAAATGAGACAGACAAAAGTATTAAAAGTCGAAAGCAGGCCTCTTCTGCAACCTCCTCCTATAAAATGCAACATTTTTACTCTTAACACTGAGAAGGATATATGACGAAATAAGTCTGTACAACAACAATGCTTTTAAGGACTACATTGAGGTTTTATTTGCCTTATTTACATATTCCTACCTGTTACCATTTACAATTACTTAAGGAGAGAGAGTTAACAATATGACTCAAACTAAATCAAATGACTAACAAATGAAACATTACAATGAGCCTGTACATGCATAATGTATCTTGATACACATTCTAAGGCATAAACAAAGTTAGTGACTTGAGCAGAAAGTGCCCTCTGAGTCTCCCTGAAAAGGCACTCTTGTGTCTGGTGGTTTTACCTGGCAGAATAAATAAATGTACACAAACAACACCAGTTTGACCAGCAGTCAAGATAAGACGGCAGTAGGGGAGGGGAAGGACCAAAGGATGAAACTGCAGTGCTCTGCCACGACACTTGCAGAAGGTGATCAAGGATCTTGTTTCAAGAACACAGTCCAGTTGAGCAACTGTGACACAGTGAACTTTTTTTGAAACTACTAAACATTGTAATATGAACTCAAATACTCGATGGTTTCTAAGAGCAACAGAGATCCAACAACTACTTCACCCCCAGAACAATACTCAGATGACAGTACATACAGGTGACATGCAAACAATCTAAACTAAAAGAAATGGTAGCATTACACAAATCAAATGGCAATGGGTCCATCGCTATAGCTATACTATCACTGCTGATGGCTCTGTGAGCATGGTTTTACTAAGTATCAAAACTGCACCCTTTCTTTGCAATTTATAAAAAGTCTTACCCTATGCTGCAAGACCCTGTACATGCACCTATCCTACTGTGCACACACTGCATGCTGTCTACACACTGCACATGCAAATTACCCCTCCTCACAATCACAACTGAATCACATACACACTGCACATGGAAATTACCCCTCCTCACAAGTATATGTGAATCACAAATACAGCTCCTGAACACTGTCTGGTTTCAGTAGGATAACAAGAAAGGACTCCAGATGTCCAGCTAGATGCATACCTCTCCAATGCCCAGATTAGCCCAGAATGTCCAGATTTTTGCCTCATATTTTGGTCTGTTCCTCACAATATTTATGGCTTTCTGGCAAATCACTGAGGCTTGAAATCACTACATAATAGCATACATTTTTGTTTCAGACATCAATCATATCCTTGAGAAAAAGCATGCCAATGCAAAACTGCAATCCTAACAGCTTTCTAAGTTTATAAGAGTAATATTTAAAATCTGTCTTTGATTTTTGGACCTTTGTTGCAGCATTACTGTTGGTTTTGTCCAGAATTCCTGCTCTTAGAGGTTGAGAAATATGATCAGATGGCAGATTGCTTGTCAGCCACAATGATCCTTCCCTGATGAGATACAACTCAGCATACACAGCTAAGCAACACCATTATACCATCAACTGAGTTCCCTGTAGTGCAAGCAAGCCTGTATATAAACCACAAATTCCCTACTCCCACACAATGATGCTGACAATCTCCCACCAATTGGGAGATAAAGCAAAGACTAAACTGGCATCAGTACTTTTGTCTGGAGTATCTTGTCATATATAGTGATATGTGAACATAGAGTGGTAACAGGAGCAGTACATCATCTGGTTCCTTATCTTGAATCAGTCTCTATAAAGTGTCATGTTGGGAAGAATACAGAGTGTGAGGGCCTCTACATGGTTTGACATGATGGAGTGCAAGTTTTACTTACATATATGACATGGTATCAAAATAAAAACATTGTTTGCACACTTTTAAAGTCTGACACAAATTCTCTGCGGTATCTTCACTTAACCACTTGAAAGGTGGCTGAACTTTATAGTACGGGTTTACTGATTAGGTATGTATTAGTCTGAAGACTGTACTTGAAGAGACATTCTGGTTTTGTACTACACTAACCTGTGCATGTCAAAAGAGAAGCATCTACACTCTTAAGAAATTCATTTTTGCATTTTTTTAGATTTTTGTAGAAAGAAAACTTTTCTTTTCATCAGTCAAGAGTCAAGAATATCCCTCTCATATTTTTTGCAGCACAGCACCATCAGAGTATTTCAGTTTCATTTCTTCAGTTTGTGGTTTGGTATGACAAAGTACAACTTGTGACTTTACAACTGTATGGAAGCTTCTCTAAAAACTAGATCTCACTGAAAATGGACTTGCTGATGAATTCAGAACATGTTACAGTGTGCACTGTTCTTCTTGTCCCAGGAGAGGAAGCACTGTTTATTTTACTGATGGTAAACAAAGAATACAAGATGTTTAGATGTATTAAAAGTTCCCTAGACCCTTATTACATGAAAACTGGAGTCTGGCAGTGATATTTGGGCACTTGAAAAATGAACACTTCACAAAAAGATAGAATTCAGCAAAAGTAAAGTGTCTGGAACATCTAAAATGCACTAATCAATCAAAACTTAATTCTCAACTTGTTATATTACAGGAGGATTAGGTGAGTGCTTATACATTCTTTTAAGTTAGTTAGAGATTAAAATTGTATTATTTTTATTGGACTGCAAAAAATGTAGAATTTCATTAAAATTAGGAAAATTAAAAACTATGAATAGAAACAGTGAGTTATGGTATTCATGAATATATTACACAGATGCGTACAAGCCTTCTGGATACAGTTTAGTGTGTCATTATTCAGTAACATAGTCAATGGTATGGAATAGGGAACAGAAAGTTGCTAAGCCATTGCGATGACAGACATACCTTATTAAAGGTCTCTTGCTTGCTGCATTATACTCATACCTAATGGCAATTCATAAGGAACTGTCATTCACTAGACATGACACAGATCTAGGGTCATCATCACAATACAGTAATGAGGGAACATAGTGTTGTGCAAGCTCCCAAACTTTCTACATTAGAAAGTTTACGTCTTCTCTTTTTAGCACCTGCAGCCTGAACCTTCAATTCCCTGTCAGAACATTGTTTGCAAACAAAACTGCAGTGTTTTATGTTTAATTTCCTTGTTATACAGAAATGACAAGACAAATATCTAAAGTTATAGTTCAATGGATCCACTGTTCAATGGATTCAAAAAAAGAATAACTAATATCAGGCAAGTAGCTTCAGGAAATTATTCTTGACATCTTTTCGGTGCCAGTGGCTGTTCCATGTTAAGTGCACTCCACTCACCTTATTATACAACATCTGCAGCAATAAAGAAATCCTACAGTACTATCGGTAATCTCGGAAAGTACAGTGCCAAGTTCATGCCGACCACAATGACCTACAAGGCACAGGTTTTCAGGGCAGTTCTGAACAAGCTTGTGAACTGCTGCTCTGGTACTACCTCTGTGATTAATGGTTTTGCCTCACATCAGCACTAAATGCCAGGGTACAGTGTGGCTTCTGCTTACCGTTTGTTTCTTCCCACCTCCTAAATAAGTCAGCTGAAAGACCACTCCAAACTGTCTAGGTGTGCACTGGTTTTGCTGTTGCAGTCTCTATTTATGTAGCGTCTGTTAGAACTGTGAGCAATGAACTGTTACACCTGGATCAGCTTATCACAGTTAAGTACTAACTGCTTTATGGTAGATGCTGTTTAGGGGAAGAACAGTTGCTAGACGCAGAGCTCCCCTTAGAACTAGGGCTAAGGAATACTAGAAGTGGTGCTAAAGAAAGGTTTGGGTGAGAACTGGAATACAAAACAAACAGTGGTCTGTTTGAAATGTAGTGAATTTCTTTACTGCCATAAGGAGTCATTTACAAAATGAAAGACACAAAACGGTGTTTAGCTGCTGCATTACAGATGCTAACATGGAAAAGGTGATGGGAGAAAAATATGTTTATGATAAATGAACAGTAAAGATCATTAATAGAATCACAGCTGTTATAAGGTGGCAAAAAACAGAAAAATCTTCCAACCCTAGCCCAGAGAGAACCACATACATTGTTGATACCCTGGAATTTATAGCTTAGTTCTTATCCACTCCACAGACAGCAGATAAAAAAATGTGCTGCTGGTTATTAAATGATTTGATGCTCATGCTCTGACTTGATAAATGGTTAACTTGCCCTATTCTCACCCCACAAAACAAATGTCCACCCAGTTTAACACATTTAATAACTGGACAGAATCTAACTCAGAACTGCAAACTCTTCTTCGCTAAACATTTAGAGCTTTGGACCCCTAACTACATGCACACACGCGCACACACACACACACACACACACACACACACGTGCACACACACACACACACACACACACACACACACACACACACACACACACACACACACACGATCCATGTACAAAGACAACTTGCAAAGAATCTTCTTGACATTCAGCATGGCAACTACAAGCTAATGTAGTACTTTTAACAAATCACATAAAGACATCATTCTATGCACCACGTACAAATACCATATTATCAAGGGCAACAAAAACAGCAAGGAGATCATGGAAATAAAAAAATCAACACATTTGTAACTCTAACCAATATGACTATAATATTTTGTAACCTCAAAGAGAGATACAACTCATGGCTGTGGCAATTAGCATTGCATCATCACGTGTCTCGCATTGTCAAATAAATCTCACAAGGCATTTACAGAAGTTTACTTTCAACCCCTGAGAAAACCACCAAGTTAACTGTTCCATAGACAGTCCAGACTGGTAATCAGGCATATGAAAATACCCAGCTGTTCAAGAATCGTACCCTTCTAGCTATTACATTTTTTTTTTCCAAGATGGCGGTGCGCACAGTCACAGCAGCCCTATGCTCTCCTTGGTGCTTGTTTTCTGTGTTTTTTGTGTTTATATGCATGTTCTTTACTGTTAAGTTTAGTCAGGCTGATCTTAGATACAGTCGGCAAGATCTCTTGCATATCGGACTACTCAGCGATCAGGCTGTTACAAGTGAATTCTTACACTCATATGACATACCAGAGGAAATAGCAAGAATGCCAGGCTCTCCTTGGATTGTTGTCAGCCCAGGCAAGAGTCAAAGGCGGAGAAGACACAGGAAGCAAAAGCATTGCTGCAGGTCCGACCTACATGCTAAGCTAAGGAACCATCCTCACAAACTACCTCTTCCCAGCATATTTCTTGCTAATGCTAGTCGTATCACAAACAAAGTGGATGAATGTCAGCTACAGATTTCTGAGAATAAACTTGTAAGAGACTGTAGCATTTTATTATTTACAGAGACATGGCTACACTCGTGTATACCAGATGCAGACATTGAGCTGGCAGGCCACACAGCTTTTCGGTGGGACAGGAAAAAAGGTAAGAGTAGGGGGGGGGGGGTTATGCATCTATCTGAATAAGCGCCAGTGTACCAATGCAAAGACTGTAGACAGTTATAGCTCTCCTGATCTAGAGTACATGACAATCAAATGCAGGCCTTTTCATTTACTGCAAGAGTTCACTGCTGTTACAGTTACAGCTGTTTACATTCCATTAGATGCTAATGCTTGCACAGCTCTAGGTCACCTGTTTGACAATAACTTGCAACAAAACATCCATCCTGAAACTGTTCATATCCTAGCTTGTGATTTCAATCAGACAGACTTAAAGTCGGTTCTCCCCAAACTTCATCAACACATCACATGTGCAACCAGGGAGAAAAATATACTAGACAAGGCCTACTCAAATTTTAAGGATGGCTATAGGGGAAAGCCTCATCTAGGCCAGTCAGACCATTTGTCCAAATGTTTGACTCCAGCATGCACTCAAGTCTGTTAGGAGAAAAAATCAGTCTACTACAAAGATTGTTAAAATATGGCCGGAAGGTGCAGTCTCACAGTTACAGGACTGCTTTGAAAAAACTATCTGGGGCATTTTCGAGGAAAAGGATCTGAAAGAGTACATGTCAACGGTACTCTGCTACATAAAAGCCTGTGTTGACAATGTCACAGTCAGCAATCACATTTGTGTGTACCCTAATCAGAAACCCTGGATAATGAAGGAGGATCTATTTTCAAGCACTGCAATACAGTCTTAAGGTCTGGCAACAGAGTCCTTTACAGCATGGCAAGAGCCAACCTAAAGAAAGCCACCAGAGAGGCTAAAGCAGCCTATAAAAGGAAGACAAAGGACCACTTCATCAATGAACACCCATGAAAACTATGGCAAGGTATTCAGCACATCAGTCATAAAACCAGTAACCGTATGGCTGTTGATGGAGGTGCCTCAATGGCAGAGGAACTTAATTATTTCTTCTCCTGTTTTGAGGTGGAAACATCAGAGACAGTCATACCTAAGCACCAGCAAATAGGCCAAAGCAGTCTCACATCACCTATACCAGCCTCCCACAACCACACTTTCACAGTACAAGAGCATGATTTAAGACGTGTGCTCAATGTGGTTAATCCAAGAAGGGCTTCTGGCCCTAATGGAGTGACAGGATGGATGCTGAAAGAATGTGCGGACCAGTTCTGTGGGGTCTTCACAAAGATCTTCAACCTGTCTCTGTCTAAGTCTATTATTCCATCTTGTCTTAAGTCAACTACAATCATTCCACCACCAAAGAAACCTGTTATCAGTAGTCTCAATGACTACCATCCAGTGGTACTTACTCCAGTCATCATGAAGTGTTTTGAATAACTGGTTCTGTGACACATTAAGGACAGTCTCCCAGTTATCTCGGATACACAGCAGTATGCTTACAAAGCAAATAGGTCTACGGAAGATGACTTCTCCACTGCCTTACACACTGCACTTTGTCATCTTGAGCAGCAAGGGAGTTATGTGAGGATGCTCTTTGTAGACTTTAGTTCGGCTTTTAATACAGTTATCCTGAATAGACTCGTCACTAAACTTGCTGACCAAGGACTTTCAGAACCTACATGCTGTTGGATTAAAGACTTTTTGACTAACCTTCCTCAGATGGTTAGACTAGGCCCATACCCCTCCTCCACTCTCAGGCTAAACACTGGTGTCCCACAAGGCTGTGTGCTGAGCCCCCTTCTGGATACTCTTTACACCCATAATTGTGTCCCCTCTCATTCTACTAATACCATCATTAAGTTTGCAGATGACACCACAGTGGTTGGACTTATTTCGGGAGGAGAAGAGACAGCATACAGAGATAAATTTGAAAGACTGACTACATGGTGTACTGAGAACAACCTTTCCCTGAACTCTGCCAAAAAAAAAAAAAAAAAAACCAACAAAAAAAACTCATAATAGATTTCTGGAGGCACAAAACAGATCACAACCCAATATGTGTCAATGGAGACTATATGTGAGAAGGGTTTCTGCCTTCAGGTTTCTAGGTGTACATGTGGCAGAAAATATCTCTCTTGGTCCATAAACACCATGGAGGCAGTCAAGAAGACACAGCAGAGTCTCCATTTTCTGAGTATCCTCACGAAAAACAACCTGAAGGAGAAGCTACTGGTGTCTTTTTACTGCTGTTTTATTGAAAGTGTGCTGGCATATTGCATTTCCACATGGTATGCCAACAGCTCAGTGGCAGACAGGAAAGCCCTTCAAAGGATTATTAACTCTGCCCAGAAAAACATTGGCTGCTCACTGCCCTCTTTGGAGGAACTCTTCAGTTCTCACTGTCTCATCAGGACAACCAACATCTTGAAAGACACTTCTCGCTCTGGACATCACTTGCTTGATCTGCTGCCTTCTGGCACATGGTTCAAGTCTATTTCAGCTCAGACAAACAGACTTAAGAACAGTTTCCATCCCAGAGCCTTATGTGAACCGAACAATGCTAAATACTAACATTGAGTACAGAAAATAGCCATTTGCACTATAAGGTATATGTTTACATTCCTGTGCTCCTTACTTTATTCCTTTCATGTACAATACACCCAAGTGCAATAATTAGTTGTTTACTGCATTGCATTGCAATATGTTGCATTGTTTGGTATTGTACTCTCTTACTTATTCATGCTCTCATTATATGCAAATTTACCTTAGGAGGATTGCTACACATTTTGTTGTACAATGACAATAAAGGAATCTTTTTATCATCTTATCTTAATAAAGGAATTTTATCTAAAGAAAGCTGGCCATAGCCATAATACCTCCATGCCTGGTGTGTTCTCCAAGTGGACCATTCCATGTACATTTTTAGGAAAATATTTAATTTTCCACTCAAATAACAGCACCATCACTATAGTTTTCAACAATTTGCTATTACTGTTGTCTCCCTTTCCAATACAGGAGTTTGACTCACCCAAATCTCAGTTTAAACAAACAAAAATGAAATAAGCATTATCAGTAAACCTCTGTAAATTACTAGCTCACTGACGTATCAAATTAAAATACATGAAGCCATTTAAAAAAAAAATGAAACTATTCCTAAATATTATACTCAGAATTAAGTGCTAGTAATAACAGTTTCTGAACTGCTGTTTGGCTA
Organism: Protopterus annectens; assembly: GCF_019279795.1. Lineage (NCBI taxonomy): Eukaryota > Metazoa > Chordata > Ceratodontiformes > Protopteridae > Protopterus > Protopterus annectens. Next base: position 721,960,084 of record NC_056748.1, read on the forward strand.
TAATCTACAAACACTGAAATCACTGTTTGTATGTTTTGCTTGGACATCAAATATTTAAACATAAGTTTACCACAGCCATACAAAGTTATCTCTAACAAGGATTTACATTCTCAATGGTTCAGCACAGACTTCACAACCTGCATTTGCATAACTCTGAACAGAAAATGGAAACCACAAACATGTTACAAATGTAGTTCTCTTAAAATTAGCTGGTCATATGGTAATCTTCATTTTAGCATATTATTTTTTCTACACTACTGCTACTAGCAGGATGATTGGGGGGGGGGGTAGTTAAAAAAATCAAATCAATTAATGCAATTATCATACCTGCAATTTATCATCAAAATTGATTTCTTCTCTAAGTGGTCTCAGTTCTTGTGTCAGGTGGAATGACTGGTTAAGATGTTCTGGAGAAACGAAGTCTTCAGTCACTTGAATACAACTATGGAGATTTTGAATCTGCAAAACATAAAAAATAAATAAAATATTTTCATACTCCTTGAGAGTTATAGTAGTCATTTTGCTCTGATCAAACTAGCAAAGAGGTAAGCAAGTAAATGTAAACCGTAAAAGAAAGCAAGGGCTAATGTGCAATAGTAAATGTTAAAGGCGACAACTTAGGGGGCAAAAAATATATTCACTGTGAAGAGGAGTAAAATTAAGAAGCCGTGTACACAAATGATCACATTCAACAGATGTCCTGCTTATGTCCACGTGCACAGAATGATCATTTAATACAAACCAATTCCTTTCACCTCAAATAAAAAAGGACAGGCAATTCTCAAAAATGCAGATTCTTACAGACATATTTATTCAACAGTTAGGGTTATGAAGTTTAAAAAAGTGGTGGCAATTACATGTCTGCATCTCTTATGCACTAATAATTTTTCCACATTATTCCTGATGCAGCTTGGCATGTGAGATACCACACCACAACACCACATAGCTACATTACTCCCCCCCCCCCCCCCCGGAAAAAAAGATAAACTTTTCAATCTGAGGAAGGTAAGGATTCAAAGAGCAGAATCATTAGCCCAGCTGAAGTAATGAAAAGTATCTAGCCATGTCACACCATGACTCGTGTTACTCATGTCCAAGGTGATCCTGACCAATAAGAAACCATCCGCCAACAGCCATGTGGTGTGTTAAGGAGGTCATTCTGGTGGTCAGTTGGCAGGACAAAGTTCTATTCTAATAAGAGTATTGTGTACAGCTGCACTTGTAGAAATTATACTACAGGTATACACTATCATGGCTGCCAGGGGAAGCATAGTTCACGTCACAACTTCAGATGCTGCAGAATGCTCTGCTGTCAGAGGAAAATACTGCTAGGTGAATAATCACCATATCCAGTAACCTTCAAAGAAGACTTCAGAAGAGGATCCAATCAGTGTGACATCCTTTTTCTGGAATGTATTCATTAAAAAAAAAAAATCAGTGCTCTTGAATTTAAGAGTCATCTACACTCAATGGCCTACCTTAGGTGTGCTTAAACACCTCCAACACCCACATCATCTTTCCATGCACCTGAATTAACAAGGATGCTCACCTCCAGAGTCTCAGTTACTTCCTAAAAGTGAAATATTTCAGTAAGATTTAGTGCAGTACATTATGTCATTTCTATAGTCTTTCAGTTTCTAGTTGTTTGCACACATTGACAAAAAGGAGTCATGTCCAAATGGGAATCGATTAAGGGTTAAAAAGCAACAGAAACACAGACCTGGAAATAAAGATCAGTGCTGCTACTTAGTTCACAAAAAGTGTCAACATGCGGCTATCCAGTGGAACAGATTCCCAATCAAAATAGCACAACAAAACTATTCCAGAAACCTGATGCTTTAGAACTAAACCTAACGAGGATCTAAATAAAGAATGCAGACTCAAGTGCAGTGTATTATGAAGGTATTTTCTGATGCCCATGTTGCTATAAAGCAAACCGCTGTAGACAAGTCCCTGAAAATGAGTGCAGACAGCAACTCCTCCAGCTGATAATTTTTCACTGCTGCATCAAAAAAGAGACAGATGGTGCTCTAGTTGGTGAAAGAATATAAAACAGCCAAACCTTTACGGTTTGTTTCACTACTGGATTTTCTTCCTAATCAGTGTTCTGAAAATTTTACACAATTATAAGGCAGAAGCAACTCTGCTGATGCACATCAACAGAAAGGGAAAGTTACTCACCTCTTTTCTGACTGTCAAGGAAAATTTCTAGAATGTGAATTAACTGGATTTATGGAACCAGATCAACTATATTTATCAGAAAATGCCTAGTTTTCAGGAAAAAAGCAACCTTAGAGAAGTCTAGTTGTATGGTGCAAAAAGTTAAATACCTGACTATGATGCTGACAGCCTCAATTCAAACAGCAATTCATGCACGGAGGAACTAGGCAGAGAAGAAAAGAAGAGGAGGCCAGTGCCTGCTCACCAATCCTGAAGGCAAGAAATACTGGTCCAGTTAGCTACTTGGCATTTACAACACAAGCTTACAGCTAATGGAGATGCAGCAAAGAAATGGGGTTGTGGGCTTGGTGCTCCCAAGCTGATCATGGTAGCTCCTCCTGCAAGTGAGTTGAGAGAAACACACACAGGTGGGTGCATGGAAAGCTCACAGTGATGCATATCTTTTAACTGCCTAGATTTTTTGGTCTGTTCTCATAAAATTTGTAGTTTTCTGGCAAATCACTGAGAATTGAGGTCACTAAATAATGACATTCATTTGAGTTTCAGACTTCATATCCTTCAGAAAATGTCTGCTACCACAAATCTTGTTACTCTAGCCACATTCGAAGTTTATAAGAGAAATATTTAAAATCAGTCCCTCTTTTTGGGCCTTTGTACCCCCAGTATTTTACACTTTGTACAGATTTCTTATGCTAAGAGGATGACAGATATGCAGTGATGCAAGCTCTCACATCAGTTACTATGAGGAGGACATGGTGGGCCATGTAGAGGCTGGAGAAATGACTATGGCAAGGCAGCTGTGAGTCACTCCATGGGCTTGAAAGCTGCAGGGGAGGTCCATTGCTGACATCAGATCTCTACTATGGGCTCTTGGGTCACCAGACAGAATTATCTATAGCATGGGTTTGGTGAGCCATTCATTAGACAATAGACTGCAATGATAGCTGAAGGTCTGTGGACAGCTGTCTTCATGCTTGTCTAAATGATGGCTTCATTTGGTTGACTCTCACCCAAGTCAGGGTGAGAGTCTACCACAGTGAAATTCAACCAAGTCAGTATCCACTATGTCATTGGTAGGGAAGGATTGAGCACAACTCACAAAAGGAGCACATTATGGTCAGCACATGGGGAGGGAAAAAACAGTTATATTGTAACACTACATAAACAAACAATAACCACTTTAATTTCATTTTTTAATCCTTCTAACTATAACAAAATATGCACGGTTATAAAAATCCACAGACAGTTCTCATTTTACCTTACCAGTACCTTGAAGTGACAACTGTCAGTCACAGATGAATTAGCAGTGCTGGCAACTTTCATACCAGGAACAGTATGAAAGAGGCAATGTCTGGAAAATGTTCAGGGCTACAACTCTGAATATTAGCAAAACCTTACATTTTTACTGTCAATGCACTGACAAAAAAATTAAATGAACAATGAAAGACTTAAAAACAGCTTACAGTATGCATAAATCTTAGTACTTCAGTTAAAAAGAAGCACTAATAAGGTGCTCACAGAATATTAATTACCAAAGCCCTATTTTTTTAACCCCATTGCACTGAAAGAAAGTATAAATGAACCACAAAAGTGTCTAAAAACAGCTTGCAGTATGCCTCAATCTCAATACTTTTGTTTAAAAAAGCACCAATACTGCTTTTACTGACCACATACTATTGAACTCCATCATAATGAGCCTACATGAAAATCAGGAAAGTATTAGAGCATACTCTAGACATAAAAAAGTTTTTCTGGTTTCCCTACTAAAAAATGTACATGTTTCCCTATACAGAAGAAGAGTGACAGCCTCTACTCCAACACACACCTGAAACAGTCAAGATTTGGCTTAATACATTACAGTCTTATTAATGATTCACAACAAAATAGACACATTCACAGACTATTAACCTTCTACATTTAGTCTAGTTCCAAGTAATAAATAATCATATTTTAAGCACACCATATTTTGAGATTTGTTTGAAACAAGCCAAGGCCTTCCATGGGAGACTTGCCTCAGCATTTCAGAATTGCAGTCAAAGGCTACATCATACTTCTAACCTTTGAGCATTAAAAGTTACAGCGCCGACCTTTAAATATCATAACAAAATGCACAGAAGAGGAATATCTCGCTTACTTTTTTGAAACAGACTGTCTTTCGGCACTAGATTATAAACAGTTAATCATAAGATATATTTTTACAGGCTGACTGTGGTTATTTAATAATGCATACGTATCCTTGAAAAGACTTATGTTTATGAAGAAAATCAGTAAACGTAGGTGGAGCACGGCGAAATCTGAGGTTAAAAATCATAGCAGTCGAGAAGTACAGACCACATAAAAAACTTGAGTGATAGCATTCTCACTTTAACTAAACAGAGGGGAAAAGGTAGTTTATCAGTATGGCAAGCCCTCATGACAGATACAGTAAACTCTCAGTTAACGGGCACCCATGGGGACTGGTAGTTGCTGGATAACTGTAGTTTGATTGCTTGAGAGTTACTAATAAAAATAGGCCTGATAATACTGTACCCTACACTGTTTGTTTGATTGGACTTGTTCTCAGGTTGGGGAGAGAGGGAATTTATTCCTATCATCCTTTTTAAAACTCTAAAACTATAAAAACATAAGTTATATTTCTGCGGGGGGAAACAGAAAGTGCAACACATGAAAATTGCACTGTACTACTTCAATATTTTTTGCTGGTTGCTTGAGTTCTGGTTAATTGAGAATTTACTGTATTATGTGGTATAAGAAATCAAACTGCAACAAAAAACACAGACTGATTCTACTATATTAATAGTGCATAGACTACAAAGATACAATAATTAAAAAAATATGTTTTTCATTTTTTAGAGTTTTCTTTTAATATAGCTACATGGCTATTGTACATTCAGTGTCACACTGACTGCATACCTGCTCATACACCATTTTTGTGCAATACAAGAAGCATATATAAACCATGAGATCTGTTATGCTTTCACTCTCCCCCTCTTCTTGTCTATATGCTGGTTTAAACATCACTTAACCAACTGCTCATATGCTGACACTTGCAGTTTACACTCCTGTGTCACAGTTGAAATGCTATCGTCTGTGTAATGAATTTACATAGTTGGTAAAACTGAAGTAAGAAGTTTACCCATGTTGTGTTAAGCTCCTTGGTATCTAACAAGGATCTAAATACTCCTTGTTTCACCATGTCTTACAACAACAGTACAACTGTCTTATAAGAACAGTACAAATCAAGAAGTTAATGTGTAAATGAAACTGTAGTGCTTGATCCAACAGGGAATAGTGTCAAAACAGAGATGGGACCTATGGCTGCTACATAATCCTCCACTCGTAATTCAGACCTCAGAAGAAAGACTGCAGGTTCACTAGCCATTTTACCAGACTTCTGACAAGATATCTTATTCTCCATAAGTTGGTGCCTCCTAAATTTGAAGGAGACTCACAGGGAACATTAAATTGTTGGGTCACCCTCATGACATGCTGCTTCACCACACACTCTGTATATGTATATGTATATATATATATATATATATATATATATATATATATATATATATATATATATACATTCTTGTATAATAGCATAGATACAGCATTTATTCAACAAAGACTCGATATTTAAAACTAAGCTACTGTGATGGAGCATCAGGAGAGACTGGCAAGAACTGCCAAAACAATGCAATTAAGTAAGTAATACTTATTTCAAAATAACATTGTTATAAAGCTGCCAAGTATAAAGGAGGTGACCTGTTTTTTCCAAAAGAAAAAGATCAAATATCACACAGTACAGCTGGGAGTAATTAACTACTTTGCTGGAGAGAAAAAAAAACTAAGCTAGACAAATACTCCTGCCAACCATCATTTTTGCAACTAAATTGAACCAGTATGTGCACAGTGTTTCATATCCAAGACTACAGAAACATATTTTATTCTTGAGCTGCACACTTGGCCATGGAAATATATGACTAAAGGAAGAAAGGTGTGAATGTATGCCAGCCAAGCACACATAAGCAAAACCTAACCGTGACAACATAATAATGAACTAACAGTAATAATGGCTGATCTACGCAGATGTGTAAACAAGGAGGAATACGTTAAACAGTTGTGTCACCATAAGAGGAGGAAAAACTTCAGAAGCAGTAAGAAAAAGTTACAAAAGCCTATCAGTAACTGTCTCCAACTACATAGCTTCATAGGTAAGTACTAGGCTATCTGCCCAAGGGCATTTATAAGCCTAGCCAGAATGTGTTGGCTTTCAACACCCCCTTAGATTAGTTCCCTGTGCCACTGTCCAGCATAGCCACTGCAGTGATCCCCGGGGTAAATTTCCTGTTTCCCGTCAAGGTTTCTCTCGAAGAGTGTTAGTGAGGGGCTCAGCCTGATGTATACTGGAATCCTGTTCCAAAGCATGGGGAGTCTCTGGGACAGGAATCTATCCCTCCAGCATGTCCTATTTATCTTTCTGGTGAGGTTTATATCTCTAGAGTGTGTGGCTCTCCGGGATTTGTTTTTTTTTTAGTTGGAGCATGTCCATCAATTCTGGGTTGGACATGGCCTTGTATATCAAGCAGAGATCATCTCTGAATAAGTGGTATGCAACCGAGTACAGCTGGAGTTTCTTGAGTCAGGCTGCATAGGGCATCTGTTTGAGGCCAGTAATCCTCTTGGTGAGGTACTTTTGTGGTCTTTCCAGCTGTTGCAGGTGTCTTGTAAGGTACATTCCAAATGGGGCATTGTATTCTATGATGGGTCTAATGAGTGATGAGTAGAGAGGCACAATAACCTCTTTTGTTCTTGATGCAAACCCTTTTGTGATTAGGTGGGCCACATAGAAGGATTATCTAAACACCTTGGCAATATGATTATCAAAGGAGAGATTACTATCTACTTGGGTCCCCAGATCCCTTATTACATTTTCTGTATTTAGGGGACTACCACCTATGTGCTAGTTCACGGGTACTTTGTTTTTTCCAAAGGGGATGACTATGCACTTTTTTGCATTTAGCTTGAGGCCATGATTTTGACACCAGGTATCCGTCTCAGTGGGACCCTTCTGGAGGGTGTCTATATCAGCTGGAGAATCAATTATGGCCCCTAGTTTGCAATCGTCTGTGAACTTGGTCAGCCATAGTCCTCCTATGCTTGCCTGTACCTCTGAGAAGTATATATTGAACAGGAGAGGTCCAAGGACTGAGCCCTGGGGGACGCCACTTGTAACCAGTTTAGAGTTGGACATAGAGCCTGCAACTCTCACCATGTGGGTTCTATCCATGAGCCAGTTGGCAACCCATCTCATGATGTAGGGGTTTATGTTCAAGCTGGTGAGCTTGTCTATAATACTAGAATGGGGAATGGTGTCAAAAGCCTTTGTGAGGTCTAGGTAGGCTGTGTGGACCTCCTTTCCCTCATCTAATGCATTGGTAACTGTCTCAAAGAAGTCCACCAGGTTTAGGAGGCATGATCTGCCCTTAACAAAGCCAAACTGGGGAGGGTCCAAGGTTTGGAGGTTCCCAATGTCTCTGTTAATGAGTTCCATGATGATGCACTCCATAGCCTTGCAGACCAGGCTAGTCAGGCTTATAGGGCGATAGTTCCCAGGGTCCGTTGTGGCTCCACCTTTGTGGATTGGGATAACTGTTGCTGTGCGCCACTCTGTGGGTACGTAGCCTGTAGAGAGGCTGAGTTTGAACAGTGTGATTAGGTGAGGGGTTAGTTCATTTTGGAGCTCTTGTAAACTGTCTGGTTCCACTGAAGCTGTGTTTTTGGCTTTGGATTGGGCTGTTTTAACCTGTGTGTCAGTGATTGACAGGGCCCTACATTCTTCTGGTATGGTTATGGGCCCTTTGGGGGGTGAGAGGGGGGTGAAGTTTGCACTAAACCTGTCTGCCAGAATGCTGGCAATATCACTCGGTTCAGTGTATTTTGTGCAATTCTGAGCTAACTCAGAGCAGATCTGAGAGTTTCCACTTAGGTTCTTGACATAGCTAAAGAATGCTTTGTGGTTATCTTTGGAGTCATTGGCAAATTTTCTTTCGAAACTAGCCTTGGATGATTTAATGAGGGATCATAGTTTCTTGCTGATACTGATCAGGGATGTCTTTCCTTCTTGGGATTTTACTCTCTTCTGTACTAGTTTCCTCCTTCTGTTGTACAGCTTGTTTATGGCAGGGGTCCACCAGACTGGTTTCCTTTTCTTGGAGGAGTGAGTCTTGGTTTTACCTGGGATAGCATGATCCATGCATTCCTGCAGATGCTCACAGAGTGCCCTTTGTAAAGGTTTCAGCAGCTTAGACAGCACTGTCCTTTAGCATGGGGGCTGTGAACCGTTCCACCTCGGTCTTAAGTAATGTGAAGTTTGCTTTTGAAAAGTTTTTCACGGTGGTTTCCTTTATTGGGGGTGGGGGCAGAATGTGGATATCCAGAGTGATTAGTCTACGGCCTGATCTAACCAGCAAGGGGTTGACCTCTGGTGTGGAACACAGGTCGCCCATGTTGGTGATGAACAGGTCCAACATGTTGTTCCCTCTGGTGGGTGCTGACCAGTTGATCCAGGGCATTCGAGTTTATAAATTCTAGGAAGCGCTGGGCACGGGAATTAGTACATGATTAGTTCTCCCAGTTTATGTTTGGGTAATTGAAATCACCCAGTATTGGGGTGTTTGGTAGGACCTTCATATTTCCCAGTGTCTCCAGAGATGCGGAATGGGGGTCCTGGGTCATGGTGGGTGATCTGTAGCAAGCTACAATTTGGATTGCAGTTTTGCCCATTGTTAGTTGCACATGGATGATCTCTGATGCATTGTGCTGCACCATCTACTTGGAGGTGTGGGTATCCTTGAAGAATATGGATACACCCCCACTTTTTGTGTTTCGGTCCTGGTTCTGTGGCCGAAAGGTATGGTATGAGTTATAGCCTAGTAGTGTTGGGGTGCTCTCAGGAGCCTTAAACCAGGTTTCTGTTACTGCACAGACGTCAATGTTCTCCATACTGAGGAGTGCCTCGAGTGCCTGCATTTTGAGATTTAGACTTCTGGCGTTGAGTAGCATTATCCTCAGTTTTTGGTTACTTGTGCTATTTATGGTGGTGGGTTTGTCTTTTGAGCCTTGCCTAAAAAAGGCACTATGGGGGCGGCAAGATCCTTGGCCAGTATTTGAAAGCCTAAGGGTGACAGATGCAAGCCATCTCTTGCGAAGCAATGTGGCTTGTCGAGCATGTCATCCAAGGTGAACATATATTGGATCCCCTTTGAATGACACCAGAAACTTAGCCAATTGTTGAAATTGATCATTTTTTCTTTATACTGTGGCATCATTCTTGGTGAGGGCAGGATGCTACTCAGGGTCAGGCTCATACCGGCCTGGACTACATGATCAGAGAGCTCTTCCATGTCTCTTTTCATGCAGTCCAGGGAGGTACATCTGAAGTCATTCACACCAACATGGACAATGACAGAGTCGTATTTGTATTTGTTCTGGAGTGACCTAAGTGCTTATGTTATGTGGCATATCCTGGCATCCGACAGGCAGCTAACTGTAACCTTCTCCTTGTCCAGCCTAGTTAGTAGGGACATCAGTGTGCCTGACTACAGAGTCGCCTATTACTAGTGTGTTGGGTATGTTATTTTGCCTTAAGGGCTGTGACTGCGTGGCACAGTGATTATGTGAAGTATGTGTTTCATGGCTGGTGATGGGGTGTGGAGGTTGCTTGGATGTCTGCTTTGGATGTCTCTGTTGCTTTTGCAGGTTTTTATTTAGAGCCTCTGAGTATGTTTTCATGTATTCATGTGTGTTATTTTCCAGTGTTGGTTTATTAGGTCTATGTGAGACTGGTGGTGTGTTGCAAGTATTACCCTTCTCCTCGACTGTCAGTTCCAGTCTTGGGTTGAGAGAGCTTTGCCTCCAGTTTGGCTGTACAATTGCATTTTTCGCATATATTAGTGTTTGGTGGTAGGAGGAGAGGGTTGTCTGTGTAAATAAGGCAGTTGTAACATTGCCTCAAAATGCCCAGATTCACCAGTTGGACTGGAGAGTACACCAGAAACTGCCCTTTGGACATGCCTGAATAGGTAGAGTAAGCTGTTTTTCTGATTAGCTGGTGGGGACGAATAGAGAGCCTTGTCCTTCTGGACAGTATAGGGGGGTCTAGTGCTAGGGTTAATTAGTCTTGCTATGAGTTTTAAGCAAGTGCTTGACTGTGAAATGAATGGTTTGAGTGCTAAAGTTGAAGGTTTGTCTACTTCCAAGGGAAAAATTGAAGAGTAGACTTTGTGGAGCCGAGAATACTTTAACTCTAGCTAACCAGCACTGCCCGTTGTGCAAAACCACGCAAATGCGGTTTTTATAGCAGGGAAGTGAAAGAGATAGAAATTAGCCCAAAATGGCCGATAAACTACTAACTTCTGGGCTGAAACCACTCCACCAGGGACAGATAGGTGGCTCAAAGCTCCCCTCTCTCACAGGTGAACAGAGAAACTTCCTTCTATCCAAGTAAGGTATGGGCAACACAGCAACTTGTAACACAGCCCTGGATTCAGCAATAACCTGAAAACTGGACTATACTAGTTCAGAAAGGTGGGAAAAAGTATATTTTTGGGGGTTTTGTTTTCAGAAAACAGAGCAGATACAATCAGAATTAGCCGAAAATGGCCAATAAACTACTAACTTCTGGGCTGAAACCACTCCTCCAGGGACGGATAGGTGGCTCAAAGCTCCCCTCTCTTACAGGTGAACAGAGAAACTTCCTTCTATCCAAGTAAGGTATGGGCAACACAGAAACTTGTAACACAGCCCTGGATTCAGAAATAACCTGAAAACTGAACAATACTAGTTCAGAAAGGTAGGAAACAAGTATATTTTTATTTACTTATTTATTTTTTTCAGAAAATAGAGCAGATACAATCATAACAATACTTTAAATGCACAGAAAAGGTTGTCGCACTTCAGTGTGTAGCCTACAACAGTTAAACAGATTATGTAAACACAAAAATGACTTAATTCAAGTGCAGGCAGCAAATAAGTACAATATGTAGCAATAACAAACTTTTTAAATCACAGAAACGCTAAAAAACTGGCGTTTTAGGCGGAATTAGTTAAGACAGAAAGAAAAGCAGAAAAATACTTAATCACTCCAAAGTCTCTCTTTTGTCTCTCTGCTGCTGTAGACTCTGCAGAACACCTGGAAGGCACTTGCTGAGTGGAATACAAACGCAAAAACTGTGCAAAAGCATTTTTTTATAGCAGGGAAGTGAAAGAGATAGAAATTAGCTCAAACTGGCCAATAAACTACTAACTTCTGGGCTGAAACCACTCGCCCAGGGACAGATAGGCTGCTCAAAGTTCCCCTCTCTCACAGGTGAACAGAGAAACTTCCTTCTATCCACGTAAGGTAATGGCAACACAGCAACTTGTAACACTTGTAACACAGCCCTGGATTCAGCAATAACCTGATAACTGGACTATACCAGTTCAGAAAGGCGGGAAACAAGTGTATATATATATATATATATATATATATATATATATATATATATATATTTTTTTTTTTTTTTCCAGAAAATAGAGCAGATACAATCAAAATAACACTTTAAATGCATGGAAAAAGCTATTGCACTTTAGTGTGTACAACAATTAAACAGATTATTTAAACACAAAAATGACTTCATTCAAGTGCAGGCAGCAAATAAGTACAATATGTAGCAATAACAAACTTTTTAAATCACAGAAACGCTAAAAAAAACTGGCGTTTTAGTTGAAATTAGTTAAGACAGCAAGAAAAGTAGAAAAATGATACTTAATCATGCCAAAGTCTCTCTTTTAGTCTCTCTGCTGCTGTAGACTCTGCAGAACACCTGGAAGGCACAGTCCACTACAAACTGCTGTTTAAAAATGAACAGAATTAAAGGGAATTTCAAGGAACCAGGTGATAAAGACACATGAAGAAATAATGAGCAAGACAGAAACGGCATGAACATGTCACCTCATCCCAGGAGAGCCAAACTCAGAGGAGCTATAGCACAATCTCAGTCCGCTGTTACAGCACTGAAGACTGTTCTCAGTACCCAATACTTAAGTTCACAAAATAACTTCATTCTCTACAGGTTGCACTGTGCCAGAGGTCTTAAAAGAAAGAAACATTTCCAGCAGTGAGCTACTAGAAAAATACTTAGAAAAATACTGAAAAAGAAAATGTGTGTTCTGCCTCTAAGGCTGAAATCCCAGAATTTTCCTATTATACTCCCTAGAAAAGTACATATTTGAAAAAGAAGCAAGGGCTAGACCGATGTCAACATAGTGTATTTCTTTCTTTCTACTCCTGTAAAGAGGTAGTATTGTGTTTTGTAAAAGGATGAGACTTAAGAGGAAAGTTTCTGGAATCCAAATGAAACAAACCACAAAGAATGCAGCAGGCACCTTGTTTCCAGAAAATGAGGTGGTTTACTCTCACATGCAAAGAAGAACATGTCAGTACCCCGTTCACATACAAAGTAATCTTCAATAAAAGTTAGGCGGACCCAAGTATATAATTAACAGATGCATTTCGGATGCCACACACACTTTGCTGAAGACATGATTTAAAACTAAAAATGCTACAGGCAGTACAGAGAAGTAGAATAGTGGAGAAGATAAAAATCATTTGTTTCATTTAATGTGCTCATTTTTCCAACTTGTTGTTCGGTGTACTGGAGATTCTACTCGATGTTTAATAATAGCGCATTCGCGGCAGTCTTCTTTCTCTTGCTTTTTCATGCCTCTATCTGTTGTTGCACATACCTTTGGGTGGATACTCCACATATGTACCACTCCTTTAGTAGAAGATTACCTCCCACATCTCCCCAACAGCGGATCTGCAAACTTCAGAATAACGGGAAAGACACCTCATAGGAAAATAGAGCAAGCAAGTTTCAAACAGATACAAATGTTGTAACAGGTAAGTTTCCAGCAGAAAAAGATAATCAACTGATCAAAAGGAAAAAAATATATATATGATACAAGAGATTAAAAATACTGTACATTCTAAACATATTTCATATGTTGAGTATGTAGTTCATATACCATTTCCAGCTGCTATATATAATACTTAGCACTGTTTCACTATGCTTTTTATATATGGGTGCAAGCTAAAATGAACAAGAATTTACAATCTAATAGGTTCATTTCCCTTTTAAACTCAGAAAAGTTTTCTTTTTATCCTTTCTTGCTGTTGCCTACGGACCATCAGCTTCAACTATTTTCTGGGTATGTCAGTCATAGGGAGAGACCAAGGGATAAGACAAAAATGGTGCCGTATAATCAATCAACAGGGATGTGTCCAAGAACAGAGTACTCCCATGGAAGTCAGAAGTTAGGAGGGAAGAAAGTGAGACAGATCTGGAAGGTTCTCTTTTAACAATTATTTTAAAATGGGGACAGTAACAGCATCTTGGAAGAAAGCTGTGGAGGCTATATTACCTAAAGAGGGTAAAGGCCCTTTGGAACCAGTTTCATATAGACTGATTTTAAAATTAAAGGGGAGGGGGCTGGCATAATGGTTAAGCTGTTCACCTTACAGACACAAGCTGCAGGGTTCAATTCTCACATGGGGTAATTGGCTAGGCTTAAAATGGCCCACAGAGGCAGTGAGCCTAGTACTAATCTATGGGTTGGGAGGGTGGCCTAATGGTTAAGGTGTTTGCCTTACAAACACAAGGTGTAGGGTTTGAGTCTCACAAGGGATAAATGGCTAGGCTTAAAATGGCCCGCATGGGCAGTTAGCTTAGTACTAATCTATGAACCTATAAATCATCATTATAAAGTCTTTATGTAGCTAAAAGAATGGCAAAGATGCTGCCAAATGATATATGGATCAATGTAGGTTTGTGCAGGGAGGCATATGGTCAACAACTTTAAGATGATCCATAGAAAAGAAGAGTGTAAGGAAATGCCACTATTGTTGGTAGATTACCTGACATTTCAGGGACAATGGTATTTTGTGTTCCCTGAAAGAATGACAGGATTAATAAGTAGGGTATACGAAGGGTCAGAGGCAAGAATTAAAGTGGAAGGATTTCTCTCCTACAAGTTGTGTTTGAACAGAGGAATGAGGAAGGGATGTCCACTTTCTACTTTGTTACTTGCTTTATACATAGAATCATTAACAAAGAAAATAATGATCTTACAAACTCAAGGTTATAACTGGTGTGGTGAACAAAAAAGTTATCTTTATTAGTAGATGATGTTATTTTGTACTTCATAAATCCAAAAATGGACATTTCAGTGTTGTAGAACATTTCAAGAGAGTTTCAACTCTTTCAAGGGTATAAAATAAATGATAAAACAAAGGTTACGCAAGAAAACTATGTACCAGCCATACATAAATTTTTTCAACAATACCAATATTTATGGGGATGTGACATAATGAAGCATTTGGGTGTACAGGTTTAAAATGATTATATTATGGCACCTAAGGATTTCTGGGGAGAGATCAAACAAAAGATAATACAAAAACTAAGAAGATGGCAATTCTTAATTCTAGATATGGATAGCAAGACACAAGCAGTGAAAATGTTTTAGCCTCTTTAGTTTTACATACAGGTCACCGGGTGGCCACGGTGGTGCAGCGGTTAGTGTTGCTGCCTCACAGCAAGAGGTTCTCCAGTTTGATCCTCGGCAGGGGTGCCTTATGTGCGGAGTCTGCATGTCCTCCCTGTGGTCGTGTGGGTTTCCTTCTGGTGCTCCGGTTTCCTCCCACATCCCAAAGACATGCTGTAGGTGGATTGGACACTCTAAATTGGTCCTAGGCATGAGTGCATGATGTGTGTTTGCCTTCTGTGGAAGGCTGGGCACCGTGCTGGCAACTCAACACCATAAAAATCCACTGCCAGTCATGAGCGGACAGGTGATCTGCTACAGCGACCCCTAACCAGGAAAAAGCCAAAAGAAGAAGAAGAAGTTTTGCATAGAGAATCAAGTGTATTTTTATCATGCAAAGAATAAATTATTTATTTATTTATTTCCAGTTTGGTGACTGGGGAGGTCCACTGGGCTCTAAGAGCCCGTTTTCAGTGGAGGCTTGGGGAGAAAAGCTCCATAGTACAAAGTATAAACTACATAATACAGAATACATAGTACAAAGTAGTACATACTTCAGAATACATAGTACAAAGTAGTACATACTTCAGAATACATAGTACAAAGTAGTACATACTTCAGAATACATAGTACAAAGTAGTACATACTTCAGAATACATAGTACAAAGTAGTACATACTTCAGAACACATAGTACAAAGTAGTACATACTTCAGAATACATAGTACAAAGTAGTACATACTTCAGAACACATAGTACAAAGTAGTACATACTTCAGAATACATAGTACAAAGTAGTACATACTTCAGAATACATAGTACAAAGTAGTACATACTTCAGAATACATAGTACAAAGTAGAAGCAACACAGTTCAAAGTGAACAAGAGTTAATACATAGTTGATAAAAGGCACAGTAAGCATCTTGTGGGCATAAAATGGCAAGTAAGAACAGTTGGACTGCAATATTAATATATATATATATATATATATATATATATATGTGTGTGTGTGTGTGTGTGTGTGTGTATACAGTACATCTTGCATATTTACATGTTTGTAGGTTGAGAACAGTTGTAGAGGGTAGAATTTGTTCGTAGGCTAGAAATGTTAGATAGTGATCTGAGAGTAGTTATTGGGGGATAGATCCCTGGTAAGTAAGGGAAATGGGACTTTGGATGGGATAAGTTAGGTAGGTAGCTTGCAATTGCACTTCCAGCTATGGGAGAAGTGAGAATGGAGCTGGATTTTGAAGAGTTCAAAGTTTTCAGACTTATTTCAGACAAATTATGGGTGATAATTCATACAGACGTGAAGGAATTTTGTTTGGATTTATTTAGAGAAGAAGTGAATAAGAGTTAAATAGGCTAAAGTGATTCTCCCCATAAAATAAAGTGGTTTAGGATCACCTGATTTGAAAAGAATACTTTACAGCTACATGGTTAAGGCTCATATGCATACTGCAAGCAGACATTTATAAATCAAAGTGGAAAGAATTATGATGAAATGAGGGGTGTTCAAGAAATACAAAGAAAGTATAATTTTGGATGTAGGTCCTTAAGGAGAGTAACAACCACCATACAGGTTATTACATGATTAAGGCAACACAAAGTATGCCAACATGGGAATGGAGAAAGGAGACTGGCAGGAAAAAAAAGAAAAGGGAAAGGTAACAGCATGGGATGATGCCAAGCAGACGTTTGGACTGTAGGTTAGAGGCTGCCTTTCTTACCTAGAATTGACCATCAGCAAAGAGAAAGGGACAGGGGATTGCAAAGTGAAAGACCAGCTCTGATGACTTTTAGTTGAGTGTAGGACAGAAGCTGTAGTTAAATAAGGGATAATTATTGGGGCATATAAAATTTGCCTGATAAATGCTAAACTAAATGTCAAAGACAAAAAACACAACACTATGTCCTTTGGCAAACCTGGACACTACTGCTCCTATCACACAGGCAACACCCCTACCAAGCAAAAAAAAAACTGACGCTCATACCTGTCAACCTCTTAGCACAAGAAATCTGGACAGAGGCCTACAAGTGGGGTACATTTCAAATATTGCTCCTATAAATGTAGAACATTGCTAGAACAACAGATTTTGTGTTAGCATGCATTTTTTGAAGGAAATAAAGTGTGAAGTTCAAATGTCTCGCATTACTTAATGACGACAATCCCCAATGATTTGCCAGAAAAAGAGAAATTTTTATAACAGGTCAAAAATGTGAATCAAAAATCTGGACAGTTGAGAGGTATGCTGACACTGTCACTAGGGACTTGGGCACCTTTGTTGGCAGTGAGCTATCCTTTGACCACCACGTGTTACTAGCAAATCCTTTAATACAGCCACACTAATCACCAAGGATATACCTACTAGATCTAAGAAAGTCATTGCCCCCCCTGCTCCTCCTTTAGCAGACCAATAGCATGATATAACACCTCCTTTGGTATGCACTTGGCTAAGCATTTGACCAAGCTTGTGAAAATGAAGTCTTATCAGACTAGTTGGCATAATATTAAAATGTTCACCTCTTAAGCACAAGGTACAAGTTTCAATCCTGACCTCCGGACAATGCCTGATTGTGGTTTGCATGTTCTCCCTGCATCTCTACAAGCTGAGTGTTTACATCTCAAACACACCCAAGAATGGAGCTGTAGGCAGCAGCAAACTCTAGATGGTGCCCTACAGGTGAAAAAGTTGTATAGACCCACTGCTTTGAGCATCTACTGTGGTGCACAGTATCCTCAAGACAGCAGAACATGGAATCACAGACTGAATGTTGCAGCAGGGATAGCCACTCAGTGGTGTAAATATGGTTCTAGGTGATTCATTTGTGTTGACTAATGTCAAATGGGAATGGGTATTTACCAGGAATAAGTGAGTTGTGGACCTGGCCTACACTAACATATGCCAGGAAGAAATGCTAACAGTGGGAAGGGTGTATGTGTCCCTATTGGCCAGTGTATGCCTGCCATAAAGCCCAGCAGCAATGGGTCAATCAGCTACTGACCACCTAGTGTCCAGGTGCCTAGATTTGGTTACCTGGAATAGCTCTGTTAAGCAAAAGCTGGATGTGAAAGTCAATCAACTTGCCAAATATGAATGAAGGATTACAACAGTCAATACAGGTTCACTAACAGGATGAAGCTTGGAAGTGGATGACATGATAGTAGGAAAGAAACTGGACATCCTGTGTATCAAACAGACAAAATGGAAGGGCAGTGCAGCAAAGCTACTTGGCTTGGGCTCCAGAGTCTCCTATTCAGGATGAGGACAGACTAGAAATGGTGTGGGAATTGTGGGAACTGTGGTGAGAGACAGACTTCAGAAGACATTGAGAAATGTCATCAGAATTAGTGATGGATTCATGACAATCAAGACTCCAGCCTTCGGACAGGACAGTATTCATAACCTCAGCCTATACCCTACAGCAGGGTTGTGATAATGAGGAAAAGAATGCATTCAAACAGCAGCTGCAGGACTCCAT
The DNA here is from genome assembly GCF_019279795.1 of Protopterus annectens. NCBI lineage: Eukaryota > Metazoa > Chordata > Ceratodontiformes > Protopteridae > Protopterus > Protopterus annectens. The sequence goes on from NC_056748.1 coordinate 721,978,321, forward strand.
AGATAAAGCAGGACAACATGAATGGGTGTTAATAATGGGTGAACTGAATGCACATATCAGGACAAACAGAACAGGATATGAGGACTGCCTGGTTCCACATGGGTAGCGCAACAGGAATAAAGAAGGAGAGGCCATTCTAGGTTTCTGTCTGGCAAATGGCCTGATAGTGGCCAAGACATGGCTCAGCAAAAGAAACAGTCACAAGACCACATACAAGAGTAACCTATATGCAACTCAGGTAGACTTCTTCCTACTAAGGGAAGGGCACTAGGGTAGAATCATTGATTGTAAAGTAATTCCCAGTGAAACAGTTGGCCCACAGCAACTACTGGTTGCCACAATCAGCTGCAAGTAGTGGTCAGAGAAGCCTCTAAGGTCAAGACAGACCAGGCTGAAGATCTGGAACCTGACTGGAGAGAAAACATGACAGTTCAAGGTATTACTCAGGCATCTAGCACCTCAAGAAGAAGAGGAAATAGGTCAGGATAAAGAAAAATGGTAGCACCTCAAAACAGCATGTGCGAGAACTACTGAACAGATGGTACTTTTCCGTTATCGGGGCAACACTTCAAATGAGTGCTTTGAATATTGCGTTTCAAGAGCTGTTGTTCTCTTTAAGTACAAATCTGTGTATTTCATTTTCACATCCATTTCTGTTTCACTCTATTAAGAGGAATAGGAAAATGACAACGTCAATCAATATTTATTCTTAATTGCTGACACTACTAAGTGCAAGCAGGAAGTTACGTTTTGTTATGCTTCCAATGCACACATGTATTGTACAAGACTAAGCATTTGTTGTTGCTGGTGTTTTGTTTTATTTTCTGACTATCAGGACAAATTCCTGACAGGCATCATATATGTCAGCAATATTCGTTTGATATGAACACTCACCCGAATCAGAAACCAAGACAGCCCACAAACAAAGAATAAGTCCATAAATTAGGAACACATCATAACTGTAATTTGTAAAGAGGGGATGAATTGTCGTGCACTTTAAGAAAAATAACTTAAACGAGTATCATTATTATGACTACATTTTCTAAAAATAATCACTAATTTTAAGAAGGGATAAAGCCAAATTGAGGAGTCTTCTTCGATTGGTTACCATACGTAGACATGTCGTAGCACCTATTCTTCAACTGGTTACCATTAGCAGACATGTCTTAGCTCCTCCCTATTCCATTCTCCGTTAACATCCTTATGCCTCGTAGGACTGTGACATGCTAAATAGGAGGTGTGCCCTGTCTTCATTCTGTAAATATATGTATTTGAAGTTTCTTAATTTGCTCGATTTTCCTTGTCTTATGGAATGTTTTGATGTTCGTGGTTTACTCATTAAAAAATCCTTCTCCTCAATCCTTAACTGCTGAAAAAGCAGTGACAGAACATCGCAGAGAAAGTCTAACTGCACTCCCTTACTATTTTAATTGCTATATGATTTGTTTTAATGTGTCACTTTTAACAGTGTTACTATACTACATGCTGAGGTGATTAGCAGGCATCCCTACCATTTAGTTTCTTTGACCAGTAACGGATTTGTACTTAAAGAGAGAACAACAGCACTTGAAATACAATATTCAAAGCGCTCATTCGAACTGTTGCCCCGATAACGGAAAAGTACCGAACAGATATGTGGCCGAGCCAGGTATGTAAACAAGGTACATAAGGAAAGCTGATGTTGGAAAGTATGGAAATAAGGTACATAGGGAAAGCTGATGTTGGAAAGTATGGAAATAAGCTACATAGGGAAAGCTGGTGGTGGAATGCAGAAGGCCAGGAAGTTATCCAAAGAAAGGAGGAGTGCAATAAAGCGTGGAAGACAGAAAATGAGCAGAAGCTGCTGGGTCTTTTGCTACACTGTGTGCCTGGATTTGTTCTAGTACAGACACTGTAATGCTAGACATAGGAAGTGGGGGTGCTGCACTCTTGAGGGGCCATCCTTCTGAAGAAACATAAACACAATCAATTACCCGATCTGACATGGAAGGAATGTATGTACAAGTTAAAGATCCAGTGGTACCTTTAAGGAAAAAAACAGGAATTTCTCCTGGTGTACTGCCCAAGTTTCTCTACTCTATACAAATAACACCTTAGTCTCCCTTGAAACAGGCCACAGGCCTAGTGGGATCAAGACAAACAACAAGCTAAAATGAACAGTTCTCAGTATTAGTGTGGGGGTTCTTCTTATGCAGTGACAGCAAAATGTTCAGATATTCTTCACTGTGCTCTTTTGGGTGGGACATTAGAGAAATATTTTGCAATGCTTCCTGTTACTGGCACACTAATGAACAGGTACTAGCAGAAATGATGTTGATAGGATCTGACTTTGCTTCAGAAAAGCAATTTTAATCCCGCAATTAACCAACGGGTCTTTTACGACTAAAAATTTTATCACCTCTGGTTAAAATATTACAGCTATCTTTCAAAGAGTCGACTGCAGCATGCATTCTCTTCCTACTTAAGATCAGAATCAGGATTTCATTTGTCAGCTAAGCAAGGCAATAATCACAGATCTTTGTTGGGATAGCAGCTGCTTCATAACAGAATAGTGTTCAGTGCCAGCAGCCAGAAATTATTTGTTTCCTCTTGCAATGACTGCAAATAGCCACTGGAGGCCAGGCTATCACAGTGTCTGTGTTTCTTTTACTCAGGCTTTCTCATGACAGGCTGCACAAGCATTTGTTATTGCAGTATACATTCCTGGTCTCCATTAAATGTGCTTGACTTCTACACCAATTCTCAAATTACTACGGCAAAAAGTACTACAGTCTGTGGCAGAAGAAAGTCTTTTCACTGAGGAAAGACTTGTATTAAGTAGGGCAGCCTTTCAATACACATGACATTGAACAGGTTTGGACACGGTCCAAAACTAAACCTGGAAACAAAAACATTTTTATCCACTGCTAACGGAGAAAATGTTATAATGAATACAGTTTTCTGGGATATTCTTATACAGAAAGATGCTGATGAAAATGCTCCTTGCTTTTATTAGACTAGGACTACAAAGGAAAAGAGTTCTTGGTTTGGGTGCTTGTAGTTCATCGGACTAATTTATCTTTTGCTGAATATGCAAATCTGGTGCCACTCATTTGTCAACTTGCATACCTAAGGCACCATTTCCTGACTTGTACTTGGTTGCTTTAACACTACATGCATGGAAAAACTAGCCCTCTTAATGAAGGTTAGATGCTGCCCACTGACATACTTTACAGCACTGCCATTTCCTATATTGCTTCAATAAATATGTCTTCTGTGCTTAGGGATTTCTCTAAGAAATACTGAACTCCAAAACCAATTATCCAAACCTCTCCATGCAAAACACTTTTGTCTCTACTCTACAACATCTGAGGATGCAACTTCTTCTTCTTTAAAAATATATCTTACATGGTCAGAACAACATTAGTATGTCTGCTTTTTCATACTTTAGAAACTGCTCGTTATGTATATGTGTGTGTATGTGTGTATATCTACATATATACATATACACACACACGCATATATATATATATATATATATATATATATATATATATATATATATATATATATACGGATCTACTTCACTACACCGACACGCCACAAAGCCGACACCCAAAACACAGACACCAAAAGACCGACAACACACAATACCGACAACGCACAAAACCTAACGCCATAACACCTACACCCAAAACACCGACACACAAAACGTAAACTACACATTACATACAACTATACATGCACTAACCTTAACCCAAACCCTAACCCTAAGGTCTGACACAATCGCACACTTACCATACCCGCACCCTAACCCTAACTCACTTAACCCACCCCTAAACCTACAGTCCGTCACTATCGCACACAACCTGCACCCTAACCCTAACTCACTTAACCCACCCTTAAACATATAGTCCGTCACTATCGCACACTTACCCTACCCGCACCCTAACCCTAACTCACTTAACCCGGCCCTAAAACTACAGTCCCTCACAATTGCACACTTACCTGTCCGCTCCCTAACACTAAATCCCTCACTCTATTGCACACTTACCGAGTCGCGCTCACACCTTGCCCATGTCGGTGTTTCGTCCGTCGGGATCTCACCTTGTCGGTCATCTGAGTCGTCGGTCTTCTCGTCTCCTTCTGTAGAGTGTCGGTCTTCTAGCGTTTCGGTGTACTGAAGGGGACCCATATATACACACACACACACACACACACACACACACACACACACACACACACACACACACACACATCATTTCTTACACACAAACACACACGCATATAGATCACTGAAAAGATACATGAAGGTTTGACAGGAGACACCACTCTTTGCTATCACCCAGTTTTTTATTTATTTATTTATTTAGTGGCAGGTAACAGCAGATGATTTCTTTGCCTCACTCACTCATGCCAAGGTGTTACAATGTTGCTCCAAACACATCCTTTTGGAAAAATATGTTTGTGCTGAGACACTATAGTAGACAGCTTACAAGTTTATATTCCGTCCAAGGTTAAAGCATCAAAGAAATATTGGTGGTTATGTGCTCAGCAGACAGAGACAGTGGATGGTTTATTACATATGTGAAGTTTCTCTATGGTAAATGTGTAGTTACTTGAAAAAAATCTATTTGAAAAGCTTAAAACAGCTGCAATGTGAAAACCATGCCATAAAGAATGCAGACACCATTGACTAACAGAACACCATAATAAATATGCATTAGTGCTCCACTGAAACAGTCACAAATCTCTGAAGGATAAATATGAAAAACTGTGAAAGGTACACATTTCAATTTACTAGCTATTCATTTTCTTAATTTTTGTTTTCCTGCAAGAGCTTTTTCTCTTTATGTTAGCCTTCAGTCATGAAGTCACATCCCATACTAATAAACAGATGAATGGTACTCTATAATCAATATACACATCATTTTTGTTTTATGAAAACGATTAAGGATACAACCATGAAACAGTCCTATCTAGTGCAGATAGCAGAGAGGGATAAAACTGGCCCAGGTGACCCAAATTTGATTAGTGACTCGTGATTAATAACACTGTCAAAGGATGATGGTCATACTTACCTGTGAGGGAACAGGATGCTACTGCTGTGACACAAACTGCCACAGCCGCTCTGTGTAGGGACAATACTGCCAACAGCATCTTGGAGGGCAGGCATTCAGCTCACCAATCCACCATATTTAAACGGCAAGTGTATGAGAATTTGAACTTACAAGGGGAAGGTGTAATGGGTCCCAGAACTTATGCAGATAGCTGGTCTCTTTATCCAGAGAGTGGGGTTATGTCTACAGATAACATTCTCAGTTGCTGGAATGCCATCAAGGGCACAAGCAACCATCATAGCATCCTGTCTTATATGGTACTGTGATATGGTCCCTTGTGCAGAGGAATAAATAGAGGGAGTCTGACTGGGGAAGGCTTGCTGGTCAGCAGGCAGGAGGCAAACCTGCCCTACAAAAAATAAGTTCTCTCTTGAGTGAGAGACAGACTAAGCATATACAGTAATAAGTGCAGATAGCCATCTCACGCCAATCCCTTTAACAGAGAAACTAGACTGTTTTATATTTTCCATACAAAGGAGTCCAACTAGTTTTTGGCTTCAGTCACTGTTAAACATTGCCAGAAGATGACCGTAATGTAAGCGTTTCAATTTAAACTTCTGTTTCTCCAGTAAAGTATTTTTCCATGCTTCTCTCAGAAACAGTACAGCTGGAAAGGATTTGAGTAGAGAGGGAAAAAAAGCTTGTGATGTGCAAGTCAGAGTATGAAGAAATACATGTGAATATCTGGCAAATAATGCTAACAATTACATTTGAAACGAGCCTGACAGGAAACCATTCCTTACTAAAATAATAACCATGTTGGCAAAGCAGTCAGACACTATATACTTGTTACGATAGCCAAAAGTTTCTGCAAAATGTTTCAGTAAAATTATTGTGCAGGAATTATAATTTTCATCTCTTGGACACCAAAATATCTCTGTACAACTATTTTCTCAGAATCCACTGTGGGTCTAGTCTACTAATATCACAGGACAGCTTAGTATGTACTCTCCTTATGTGTGATTCAAATGTCAAAACCAGCTGACTTACAAAAATGCATTCATCAGTACATAGCACGAGGAGCAGAAATATAGCATTTGTGTGCTACACTTATTGTGAAACATGTTGGCAAATAAACATAGCTATGAAACTGGTAGCTGGTGCAGAGAGTTAAGGCTGTCAGCTGTAGTTCCAGTAGTAAAGGGTTTGATTCCCTGTAGCCCTCACTTGCCTACAATGTGATCTTCAGCAAGTCACTTAACCAAACAGTGCATGGAGGCAACTGGGAATCTAGATATTCTCCTCAATGGCCTCCGAGACTGCACAACTGGTAACTACCTATAATCCCACAGGACACTTCAAAAAATAATGAAACCTGCCTGCGTGACAGGGATTGGAATGCACAACTAACTGCATAAAGAAGTGAACCCTTAATTTACTGGAATGTTTCAAATGTAACACATTTTTGCTTGATTCTAGGAGCTGAAAACTTCCCTATAAATTGCATGCTTATGCATTCAGTCTTATTTGTTTTACACTTGTTTAAAGAATGTTTAATTTGTTTTGCTATAGTATGAAAATGCGTAGTAGCCACATCAGTGGCAATGAAATATAAATCTCTGAGTATGTCCAAGGTGACCAGCTTACACTACTGGCTAGGGCACTTAACAGCATAGCAAGGGAGGCTGGGCATACCTGTCCTGGGATGGGGAGTTTGGAATCTACCTGCAGCCAGGCACACTGCTGGAGAAGGCCAAAGGTGTGCTGTCCTGCTTAACAGGTAGGCTACCAATTGAAAGGTAGCGGGGGGGTGGCACAAGCAAGATGGTACAGGTGGTGATCTTCATGTCCTCCTAGCAATGCCCAGTTAGCAGTTAGGAGACCACATATCTAGTGCTTGTTCCTTGGCTCTCACCTCATGGTTCTGAGAGGCGGGGGCACCTATCAGTCTTAAATGTTATAGACTGAACAGGTCATTCTCTCCTCTGAGGAGCAGGGCCCAACCGCATAGTCAAACAGGATTCAGCCACTCCCTTGGGTGAAACTGACAGGAATAAAATGGGCTCATGTACCCCATGTGAAACCTAGCAGTGAAAGAAGAAATAAGGTGGGACAAATAAATAAATTAGCTGGTGTTCTGAAGCTCATGTAGTTCATGGGAATGCTAGCTCATCAAGCCTGTCTATATTTTTCTCCCTTTCCACACAAACCCTGCTCAAGGGCTCCACATCCCAACTTATTCACTTCTCCTACTGGACGGAAAATGGCTATATATTCCTCAGACAGGGTGAGAACCCCAAGCCCCATTCACTCTCTGCCCAAGGTGACAGCCTCATCAGCCCATTTCTTCTCTTCACAGATAAGAGTTACAGACCTTCCTCTCTGTCCCTAGCCCAACCCTTTCACAAGGCAACTGTGACAATCCTAGTGTGCATTCATGTGTCCACACCTGCAGAACTCCCTGGCTTCCCTGCAACAAGAAGTCAGTCTTACCCAAATGCTGAAAGATTTAACCCCTTACACTTCTTTGCTGGTGACTAGCAACAGGTAAAACCACTTCCCTCCCCTCAAATGATGGGTGCACCAACAAATGTCACTAATTCCACTCCCTTCAACCCCACCTGGCTCTTAACGTTTCCCAAGCAACTGCTGAAACATAGGTCACCTGGAGCATAACCAAGGCTGTTACCCCTCTATGCCACACAGCTAAGGTTTGTCCATGTTTTTAATGCTTTAGCTAAAGTCTGAATGGTATAACACTAAAAAACAAGATGGAAGGCATACAGACTGAATAATGCCAAATGTTGGCAGCAAAGAAAAAGTGACTGACAACAAAGTAAAATGCTTGAAATCTAAAATAAAAATTAGTTTCTGCTGTGAAGGACTAATCTCCCTGGTCACCCAAAAGCACCCTGGTAATAAACTTCAACTGAGGTCACACAATCCTGGAAAAGGGGGGGGTTGAGCAAAACAAAGTATCCCTTTACTTATGCTCTGTGCCATTCCATGGTGTAATAAAGCAGCAACAGTGGAGGGGGTGCAAGGGGATTGTATGCTTCAAAAGTATGCAGCGTTTGAACTTTGAAATAAAAAGCTGCCATTGTTCGAGTTACACATCATGCCTCTGTATTCATACTTCAAGTTTTACCTGATACACAGCGTACCTGCTCGCAAAACTTGTACTTCAGATGTATGTATATTACATATACTAATTTGCTGATTTAATCATATACAGAACATCTGCTCTAAACAAACTACCAAACAGTGCATTTTTAATCAACTACAAAAAAGGGACAATAAGCTTATGTATGAGGAGCAATATTAAAAATGTTATTGAAATTAAGAATCTGTACTTGAAGGTGTTTTGAGACATCTTTTGCAGAGGGATTTTACCCAAGCAAACTATACTATCTTTCACACACTACATTCTGAGTAAAGGCCATCTGTTTCAGACTTTCACATTCAAATAACTTTCTGATTCACGCTTAAGTCTTTGGGTTTTTTTGTTCAGGTTGAAGTAATTATTGGTTTAAGACTAAGTGATGATAATACATTTTCTACTCTACCTCCCCTGTCTGAGAGTCTAAGTCACAGCCTGTCCTGTCAAAATTTGTGTCGCTGTCTACAGTCCCCTAACTTTCATGCTCACTGACAGAAGCAGTCATGCAATATTTTTTTTTCATACCAAGGATCATATATGTTTTGCTTTTTTTTTATTATTCTTCCTACAGTATTCCTTAACTATGAGGAAACCCTTAACTACTGTCACACCCAAGACAGAAATTTCCCTATAAAGCACTTCCTTTCTCATTAGAAGCGGTAGGAACATATCCTGGATACTGCTAGGCTTCATGGGAAGAGAGAGACAGAGGATGTGATGTCATCTGGAAACTATGGCACTACACATCTGGCTCATTTTCTCCCTGCCCACCACAGAACGATTCTTTGTTAAAACACTTCTTTAACACTGCCATTACATGACAGTCCCAAAACACAATTCCTGTGTGTAACAGGAAACCCTTTTCTGGACACCCTAGTGTTTAAACTAAATCTAGCTCCTTTTAGACAACTTATAACTAGATTCCTCTGCACTGGAAAAAAAGTATTGCTATCATAGCAGAGATTTGTTTTATATACAGCAAGGTGTCACAATACACTTTTAATTGCAGTTCAGCACTGGTGTTATTTCTAAAACATCAACAATGGCCTGACAATTGGAAACAGTCCTTTTGGTACACATTGGAAGGGGGGAGCAGAGACAAGCAGAAAAACAAAAAGTAAATAAAATGTGTGACACAAACATACATGAGACAGCATTTTCAAGTAGTACAGATATACCCAAGTGCTAATATAAGTTCTGACAAGAAACAATGCTAGCAACTGAACAATGACAAGGACTAACTAAGCTGGGACTCTGGCTGACCAAGTCTGCAGACAACTGCAAGCTGGGAGTCATTAGTAACTCCCCAGGTGATGTAGACAGCCTACAGAAAGGCCTCACTGAGACCAATGACTGGTGTTGAAATCATGGTCTTAAGCTTAATGCCAAAAAATGCTTCATCATCCCCTTTAGGAAAAACTCAGTTCCCACTAATTATAACATTGATGGGAGCCCATTGAACACTGAAGGAGTTATAAGAGATCTGGGGACACAGGTTGACAGCAACCTCTCCTTCAACCACCACATTGCCACTGTGGTCAGAAAGTCCTGTGTGTCACATCTCATTACCAAGGGTTTTGCATCCAGGAAGAAAGAGGTCATCATCTCATCATCTCTCTCTCTACTCTTCGCTCATTAGGCCAATCATTGAGTATAATTCCCCATTTGGCATGTACCTCACTAGACACATGCAACAGCTGGAAAGGCCACAAAAGTACCTCACAAAGAGGATTTGTTTGTGTCTTTCAGCTTTTCCTGGTTAGGGATCGCCACAGCGGAACTCCGGTCTGCTAATGATTGGCAGTAGAGTTTTAAGTGCTGGCTTGCCGGGCCTAACGCACAACCTTCAATGAAGGAACGCCCATTCATGCATGTCGCCACACAGAAGACGCTCTAACTGAGAATCGAAGGGCAACGTCTAACTGTGAGGTGACAACGCTACTGCTGCACCACCACCGCAGTACTCCTAAGCCTTAAACACATGTCCTACATGGACAGACTAAAAAAACTCCAGCTATTCTCTGTCTTATATCATCTATTAAAAGGTGATCTCTGCTTGACTTACAAAGCCATGTCTGACCCAGCTCTGTTAGAAATGCTACTTCTAAAGAAATCCAAATCCCTCCACACCACACGTTCCAGTGACCTCAACCTCATTACCACAATCAACAGAACATGCTGGAGGGACAGGTTCATAACCCAGAGACTGCCCATGCTCTGGAATAGAATTCCCACACATGTCAAGCAGAGCACCTCACTGGCCCTCTTCAAGAGAAATCTTGATGAGTGGATGGGAAATAGAAAGTTCACCCTGGGGATCACTCCAGTGTCTGCTTGATAGAGGCGCTGGGAACTAACATCGGACGGCACAATGCCAGGGCACTTCTATGGGCTAGGCTTTGAAAGGCTCCAGAACCATTAGCCTAGTACACATCTATGAACCTATATATCCATAGGTGACCATAAAACCAATTTAAGCAATACACTTTCTTTAACTTCCATTTAGTTCAAAACAGTACACCCCCACAAAACTCTGCTTAATCATCATTATATCCTTGGGCAAGTGAGCATGTCAGCAAAAGCGGGAAGATAAAGATTTTGAGTTGCATTAAATTTTACTGTGGACATTGCTAAGCCATAGGTGTCATTATAATATGACTAAGTGAGAACTGTGCCCTGTCCATACGAGGTTCATTGTACCACATCCAAAAACTGTTGGACACATGCTGGACACAGACATTAAAGATGTACAGCTACAGGAAGTGGAAGCTGTCTTTACACAGATAAGCCCTTATCAAGCTATTTATACCTGGCAGCTGGTCATTCTTTTTTACTTATTCATTGATAAAAAATTCATGCAAGAATGCATACATGCTCACATTCAAACAGAATGCAATGAACTGGACTGGCCGGCTAGAAAAGGACTGTACGGTAAATGGCTGATCTCTTAGTTTCTAAAACTAAAGGCCAATTCTCAGAAGACTTGCATTGTTTAAATTTGCTTGTTTGTGTGTTTCCTGTCAGTATAGTTAATTTAACACAAGTCTGACATGATGCCACCTTTAAGGTGCATCTTTTCCTCAGCAGGTGATAAGCAGTTTCATTTTGCACAGCAATATTATTACTTCATATTACTAAACTTAACTGTATGGGCTGGCAATTTTTTTCTTCATCAGTGTACTTTCCAGGTGACCAAGAGCTATTCAGTGTTGTTTCAACATCTTCTTAGCATTCCAGTACTACATCCAGTGTTACGACCACCTCATTAGTAGGTTATGAAAGGGAAGTGGAAGCATGGAATGTGAAGTTGCATACACTGTTCTGTACAGCAGGACTTTTTTCTTGTGCCTTAACAGGGACAAACTGCTCAAAACACATGAATCATTGTATACAGCATCAGCTTTTGAGTCCCTTAATCTAAATTCAGTGTTAGTCTGTTTTTCAATTACAGCAGTACCCCATCAATGGGCAAGTGCCAGATGACACTCAGAAACCCCGCCCTCCCTCCTACAGTGGGCAAGCTGACAACTGCCAGTCCTTCCCACCCTCAACTCCACCATCACCCAAGCCACTAAACAAAATAGGGTCATCTGGCACAACTGAAGCTCCATTCCTCTAAGCCATGTAGCCAAGGCATGGACTGGCAATTTAGCACACTTCTGTGTCTAAAAATAAAAAATAAGGATTCTAAGTTGTGAAAAATCATGGTGATTCTGCCTGTATATTTTGTTTACATGTCTTTATGAATCTTGTTAAGAATGTACAAGTTCTGTAACTTATTTTGGTGTCCTTTTGCTGTTTTGCTTATCAATACACAGACTTACTGTAAAACTAGCACATAAGAAGATATCAGACTTAGGGAATGTCTTCAAATGGAAAGTATCATGACCACAGACATTCTGCAAATTACAGTGAGCCTGGTAACAAACAACAAAAGAATATTATAATTACTGACAACAAAGCTTTGAATCAGTCACTGCAGCTATGGATGGTACCAGTCACAGAGAATTGAAAAAGTAATGTAACACTATACTAGCATAGATTTCAGTGGTAGTCTTAGCAAAGTAGATATAATCCAGTGAAAAACAGCTAAAAAACAAACAAAAAGCAGTGAAGGGCTAATGTCAGATGGCAAGATGATGTACAAATCCAAGATTCGACAAAACATCAAAATTAAGTGATGAAGTTGCAGTGTAGTATTAGTATGTAAAGCCCAACTTGGAAGGATGTGCCTGTGAGCAGCAGTACAGAAAACTCAGTGAAATGGTACACCAGCAATTAAAATTTGCAAAACTGTAGCCAAGTGGAGAATATTCAGAGTAAACAATGTTACAGAAACTAGTAATTCTTTTAAAGGAGATCTCTAAAGGTTTACAGACTTATAACATGAGGGAAGAAACAGCAGGAAATGTGGTGATGGGCAGTATAACAGCAGTGAATGCCAAGAGCCATGAAAAGCATTCACACAAATGTTGAACAATTACTGCTATTCTGAGGTATCATTTACATTACATCATAACATGTTGAAAAACACTTAAAATAGGACAGAGTATGCTCTACAGGCAACAACAAGAAGTACAATGTACAACAGGCAAAAGATTAATGGAAATCAAGCACATACTTTAATAAGTAATGGAAAGTAGGTGAGATGGTTGCTTACCTTTACAAAGCTTTCAATGTTTTACACATTTCTGATCAATCATTAACTGCACTAAAATATGTTCAGTTACAATATGAGCTATGAAAGTAAAAGCTTAAACCTCTTACATGCTGTTCAGTAGCTACATTATTTAAATTTTGCAGGAATTAAAAATGAATCATGCTGAGAAATGATAAAGCTATCAAATGACATACTGTCTGCAGTGCATAGCTTGTACATATTTTCTTGGATGTTGTATGTTACCAGCTTAAGTACCTGGCACTTTCACAAATGGAAGATGAGAAAATTTGTTTAAAGCTGTTTGTGCTCAATTTGTGTTCAGTGGAGTTCCTTATAAGGATTACTACGGTCTTGTCTTCCTTTACAACACAGGATTTGTGCTTCTACATCATCTCCTAACAAACTAATGGAATATTTCTTCCACGTTCTAACTGCATCTAGATGTATCAATTCCTCAGCTCTTTTGGGTATTTAATACTGAGGTCATACTAATAATAATCACATGATTGTGGACCCCCAGATAACCTTTTCTTAATATACATTCACCATGTTTACGTTATGTTATGGTACTTGTTTGCATTACGTGACTCTCACCTTTACTGTTATACCTTGAAGAAATGAAATAACACTTTACAAGTTAAAACCAGCATGTCTGGCTTGCATTGAGGGTTAGTTTTTGGAATCCCATCAGTCATGTTAGTTTGGGAACAATGACACACTGAAACAGACACAAAACAGCAATGGATAAAAGGCAATACAATAACCGCTCCCCGTTTGTGGATGAAGTAAAGACTGCCTTTCTGCTCAATGGTTGCCCTCTTGCAGAAAACAAAAGTCTGGATATGTAATGGCTGGGAGTAAAAACAAGCAGAATTCCAGACATACTCAGAGTTACAGGTAGCACCAAAGAATTGGTATCTGTGATAATGTCCACTGCTTTATCAAATTCCTGCCGTCATCTGGTTGCCAGTTAATGCCAGAAATGTTGAATATATAAAGGAAATGGAAACCTTTTGCTCCTTGCCACAAAGAAGTACACATACAAAGAATGGTGGCAAAGAAAGTAATGTGACAGATATTGATAGAGAGTTCTAGAAACTTAAATGAAAAGGCACAGTCAAAAACATACTGAGACACTCACTATACCTGGTTTCTGAAGATGAAACTGACGGTTGCATGCAAATATAATGTCTGAGGAGTGATGAACAGGAGGTCATTCAGGAAACTAGAGAAGAGACAACAGCTGAGGGCTGATCAGTGAAGGTATGTTGATCAAATGAAAAAAAGAATAGAAAAACAATTTCTTGCATCCAGTTGATATGAAATCAGACTGAAGTACAAAAGACAAAGCAAGTTCAGTAACCAAACTTCCAAAAGTCTGCTGAGTGGTGTACGACGTTTTATAAGACATTAATAAAAAAAAGTTATAAATGTTAACTGAAATGCAACCATAAGCAGAACAAAAAGAAAACTATTGTACAAAGCTGGACAAAGTACAAAGGCGAATGCTACAAACCTGAAACAGGAATATTTTTTTCTGTGATCTAGCAGAGGAAAGGTGTATAGGTAGAAAGATGGATTTTCTGGAGGAAGGGATCCGAGCCCCTTGTAGGAGGAAGTGACAAGCAAAACAGAACTTCTTAATATCAGGATAGAAGGAACTGTAAAACTGGCAGTGAACTAAATATGCTTCTGCAATTTATCAGAGGCAGGTGCCACTGATACTCTGAAGGAGAAGAGTGAGTTCCTGTAGGAAGAAAAGACAGTCCAGTACCTCCTACCAAGGTGGAATTGAACGTACAAGCAGACAGATCAGGGAAACTGCAGTCAGACTTAGTTAAATCAGTACACCTGCCGAGACCTGAAGCACTGCTGCAAATGCCCATTAAAAACAATGGAGAAGGAAGACGCCAGAAAAGACTAGTAAGGAAGCACAGTGGGGAAACAACAGAGGCCTCAGCAAACAAACTATGGTGTGCAAAGAGGATCAGTTTTTAGTGAACCTAACAAATGCACTCACCTTACAAGCTGGTCTATTAGGAAAGTTTCTGCAGTAGGCAACTTTTGGATTTTGACTCTGATTAAAGAAAGTCAATGTATAAATGATTAACACTTAGAAGCACAATCACCAAGTGTAGAACTATCAAGGGGAAGCAACAACTGAAGCACACTGCTTTGTTGTCATATTATGTTTACTTGTCAGCAGGAGTCAATACAACTGTCTAATCTGCCTTTTTAAGCGCATTAACATTCTGACTTCACTCCATCCCTAACTTCGCTCCCTTACATTTTTTTCCATCTGTCCTATGATCTCTTGAATGCCTTTGGAGATTTCTGCTCCATGACCCATTTCTGCAGTGTGTTCCATGGGTTCACAACCCTCTCTGTAAAAAAGTACTTTAAGAGCTCTAGGGAGTAATTAGTTCATATAGTGTGCTACCTGTGCCCCCCTTCCCCTCTATCCTTCCTGTTCAGAATGACTTCCTTACTTTCCTGACTTGACCTTCTGCAGAAATATCATATTATGCCCCTGCTCTCTTCTGGTTTCAAGTAAGAAGAGTTTTATCTGTTTTAGTTACTGATCATACCCCTTCCTCTCCATGCTATGCAAGTTTAACTCCTTCCAGTAGCCTGATGTGCTTCACCTTGCATGGCACACACTAAAGTTACAACCTGACCAGGGCCCCATAAAGGAGGTGTACTGACTCTTTACCTTTAGACTTTATTTCCTTGTGGATACACCTTTACAGTCTATTGCTTTCTACTAATTATTTCTCACTTTTTTCCTGAAGGCCAAGTCTATGTGCGATCAACAACTGTCATGCACATGGTCAGCAACTAACTGGTCAACCATTATCTCTTGGATCACAATTTCCTAAAGTTATGGATCCCCAACCATATTTCCTGTTAATTCTCTGTAATGTGAAATTACATTCTGGACAAATAACATTTTCATCCTTTCAGGGTGTTCTTATTCAGTTGTGTGACCATAGTACTAATGTATTTAAGTGTGAAGATGAAGGGGGTGAAATCCCCAATACAGGGAGAGAGGGGGATGTTGTTCCTGTGCAAAAACATGTTAGTTATATTTACATTATTGTACATTTGGTAGGTTTGTTTTTGATTCCTCTGAATTTTGGACCAAGTCTACATTCAAAATCAACTTTTCACAGTGAGTATATGATGACCCTCCCCTGCCACCTACCTTCCCCTGTTCTGTTTTTCTACCTGCCCATCAGCAAACAGTGGTATACCTCAGTCATGGCAGCCTTTAACTAATGGGAGTCCAGTGATTCAAGCCTAAAGGTCAGTTATGGACACAAAATTAAGACATACACAGAATTTTTATTAAATCTTCTATTCAATGCTGACACGTTTGCATCACTCTAAATGGTGAACATTATTTTATTACCTTTCACCACAATGGTTGGTGAAATTCTGTTTCCTTGCTATGGCCTCTGCTTTTCACAATTTATCATTTTGCCTTTTATTGCCCCCCCCCCCCCCCATACACATTCTTTCTTCACTGACTCAGAACTAAACTGTCTAGACTCCAAGCTTTCTTTGTGAAGCTTTTGAGACAAGCTGCCTAATGTACTAACACCCTTTGATTTTTAATAGCTGCAAACTCCAGAGAGAATTTTATGGAACTACTGTTGCTTTGCCAAGTAACATAGGTGAGTTTTCTTGCTTCAGGTTAATAATACTCCTGCTCTCTCTATCTCAGTCACAGTATACATTTCTTGTACAAAAGAAAGCAAATTAAATGTTGTTACTTGAAAAGGCTAATAACAGTCTATTTAGAAGCTGACTGCTAACAAGAGCATCAAAGGGAACTATTTAGAAACTCCAGTGAGTGGTATCATCTTGCTATCTTGGCTCACAGACTGAAAACAGGGAGGAGTCTACATTTATCATTACTCTGGTACCACCTCTGCCTAAGGAAACATCAGATACACTAAGGTACATCTAAATGAACTCTTTAATGAGCTGTGAGGTAAGAATTGCTGTGCAGTCACTCTCATTTTTCACAGCACATGTATAACATCTTTACTTTTTTTTAAAATAGGCCAGATGCAAAACTACGAGGGAGAGGAGGTGGTCAGCAACAGAGAAGGAATGACACAGCAGCAAGCATCGAACATCGACTTCATATTAATATTTGGTTACGTCTACAGGGCTGTGTAACAAAGCTTAAAGCATCAGTGAATAAAAAAGACCCATCTTCTATTTCCTCTTTTCATACATCACATTGTTCAACTTCGGTTTGGAAAAGAAGAAAGAAACTTGATTAACCACCTTGTTTTGAATTCAACCTAAATACAATTTAATCGCTTCAAACATAATAAATTAAACAGTACAAGTAGGAGAATACCAGTCAGGTGACAACAATAAAAAAATGTAGAATTTACTCATGTTGTGGGTTAAATAAACTATTTTTGAAGTAATTACAAAATAAGACATAGCATATACAAGGATAGTCTAGCTGTCCTGACACCTGCAGAGGTAGTCCTCTGAACTCACAAAATGGGTCTAAAGTCTTTCTTTCAACTGCTAAGACAAAAAAAAATATATGCAGCACTGTTAAAAAACAGATCCATCTAGCTGTCTTCTAACGTAAATCTAGACAGCGAAGAAGCTGTAAGTAGATCTCTTAGAGAGATAAGATAGCCTTCATTCTGAAGGCTTTTTCAGGCAATCCTGCAAAATAAACACAGCCACTTCCTTCGTCATGGAAGCCTACCAGGAAAAACAGAATGACGCCCATCACTGAAAAGGCTAGTTTATAGGAATCATATATCTCATTTTCTTTCCACAAGAATTCTGAACAACGTAAAAATACTGGCTGGATAAAGGTCCAAAATCAGGGACAGATTTTTACATATTGCTTTTATAAACACAGTGGCTAGAACAAAACAACAGGTTTCACATTTGCTGAAGTCTAAAATTCACATGTCTATCATTATTTAATGACTTCAACTCTGAGTGACTTGCCAAAAAACCATGGCATTTTATATGAGAAACAGACTGAAAATATGAAGCAAAAATCTAGATATTATGCAAACTTCTAAACAGCTGAGAGGTATGATGAAAAGTCAATGCTCCAAGTTGTCAGAAATCATCTCCCTCACTTTTTCCTTCAAACAAAGCAGTTATTTTGAACGTTGCCGAGAGCAGGCAAATAAAAGTCATGTTTTACGGAGTAAAACATTGACTTTATTCCTTTGAAGAGCAGCGGTTTATTGTACTCTGTAAAACTTCTAAGAGTAAGAACTGCTCTGGATATACTGTACTACAGCACAGGGTATTAATGTAGTTGTGTTACTTAAGATATTTCACCCCCTGGAAGTCTGTGCAAAACAACAGACATTGTGACTGTAGCATGACTGACAGTTCAGTGATACTAAACTACTTACTGCATCACACTGTGTACTAAATATACACATTACATACAGTAGTTGCAAGGGAAGCTTTTGTCTTTCCCCACACCACCACTACATATGTCAATGCATGCACTTATGATGCAGTACTAAACAGGCTTGGGTCAGGATGATGGTGCTCCCTTCAAAATGTGCAGAGCTACTTTTGTGGTGTTTTAATATAAATTTATTTAAAGCATGTATTAAATATGAGTATGTATGGTGCATCTGTGATCAGAATCATGGTATCATTCAATGGATGAAAACTGTATTCTGACTAGGTCTCCAGCCATTACTTTAAACCATAAGAATAGTGTTGTTTATTTACTATGTTCTAATGCATAATTACATTTATTTTTGTTACATGTTTTTTTTTACTGTAACAGGTCATAGATGAAAACTGATTTGCAGGTGCAAGGCACCTACATTATATAAGTACTACTACTACTAATATTAATAAATAAACACTTACTAAAACAAACAATGCATTACCAGTGCAGCTGCAGTCGCAAGCACACATGTATAAGAATGAGTATGGTCTTGGGGCTCCCCGCTGCACATCAAAGGGAATGGCAGACATACGAGTTTCGTCAACAAACATGCATCTCCTTGTTTAGGTTGTTCATCAAATAACTTTCTAACAATTTTATTAGGGATAGCTGCAATTAGGGGTACACAGAACAGACAAGAGGGGACTGGAATTTACTGGAGAAAACTGGCAAAGGAACCAAGGTACTGGAAACAAATAATTAGAGAAGGAAGTTTAATATAACGGGAAGAGGCCAAGAAGACATTTGAATTGCAGGCTAGTGACTGCCTTCCCTATCAGGTATTGATATCAGAGTATAGACAAAGAGAAAGGGATAGGGGAATCCTAAATGAAAGATCTGCACTGGTAGAGTTTTTAATTGAAACTAGAACAGAAGCTGCTGTTAAAAAGTGACAATTAGTCGGGCAGATAAAATATTGCACGAATAACTATAGAAACCAATCAGAAGAAGTCAGAAAAGATTGGGAATAGAGATTAGATATGCAATTCAGAAAAAAAAAAAAACAATGGGAGGACACGTTTGGCTCCCAGATATGCAACAAAGTCCAGAAGATTTAGTATTTTTGCCTGGAAGTGTTTGATAGACATTTTTATAACCCAATTGGACTCCACAAAGAATTTTTACTCAGATAGATGGCAAATGTTGGAGGTCTGATGGGGAAGAAACAGATAACTGGGCAAACATGTCTTGGGAATGTAATGAATTGGCACACTTAAAAAAATCCCTGCAGAGTTCTTTGTCAGGAATACTGGGAAAGCAAATGAGTGTAACTACGGAAATTATTTTTTTTTTGAGCTGGGTTAAAGGATCTGAATTGTCTAAACATAGTAAAGCCTTGTAAAGTTTAATTCTAGTTATTGTCAAAACAACAATTACTACAAAAAGGAAGTCAAAATCTAAACCAACTATACCTGAAATAGTGAATATTGTACCATAGATAAAAAACAGAAGTGGAATCTTTAGAAAAAGGTGGGAGTAAATTACACAGAAAAAATGGTAACTGTAGTAACAATACATGAAGAAAAAACGTTTTGGAAGAGTAATGGTGATTAACAGAATGCAGGAATATAATACAGAATATAAATGAATTTATTAAAATGATTTGATTAGGTTTATGTAGATCTAAGTTTGCCTTTGTCACAGCTAATAATTCAATAAAAGTGTAGCTAATAATTCAATAAAAGTTTTTAAAAAAAGAACAAAGACTTGTGAGGTGCTGATTTGAAGGTCCTGACTATATTTCCTGTAGAAATTTGGTACAATTTTAATCTACATAGTAATAAAATAAAGTGCTGTCTGAACCCCTCTCAATAACTATTGATAATATATGGATGAATGTATGTTTTGATAACTTAACTAATCAACTGGCTTGTGATCCATTTTCGGTGGAGGCCTACGAAGAAAAACTGCAGAAACAAAGGGCCCAGTTCCAAAACATTTGCTCGTAGTGTAAGTGACCACTTACACTAACAGCAGGCTACAACCAGGTGTTTTGGAATCTGGTCCCCAGTGTAAGCCTGTTTATAGATGGGCCTTACACCAAACTAAGTCACTTACACAGAGAGATCTTTCAGAATCTGGGCAGACATACACTAAGAGCAACTCTTTTGAAATCTGGTCCATTTAGTACAAACAGCAAGGTTACATAATTTTATAAAGAAACTTAGCCCTGTTAGATATAAAAGACTGAGGCAAAACAAGACATGTCAGATTAATATAGTAACTATGTTGCACATCACTGCACTTTGTTCTTATAAGAACGGTTCAAACACAGTAAGTCTACAGCAGAAGAACTCAGAGTACTTACTGGACAGCAGGCACTACTGACTTTAAAATCAGTCCAAGACACACTGCAGTTCCATATAGCAATAACCCATGCCTGGGTGTGGGTAATGCTGGATTTACCCACAGTTGGTGTGGTTTGGTCATGAGGGCGAAGCCCGAGTGGCCAAATAAAAGCCAACAGTGGGTAAATCCAGCATTACCCACACCCACGCATGGTTATTATATCTAATGACATTATTTAAGAAAAAAAATAATTACTTTTCTTAAATAATGGCATTGTATAATGCCTCCTTGCTGCCCTTCCACAGCTGTCTGGGTATTCTGCGGCAGTTCTGATGTACGGCGCATGCGTATATTTACGCAGTACATCAGAGCTGTGGGCAAAAGCAACGGAGAAAGCAAGATCTCCATTGCTTTTTACAGCCTGTCTCGCTATGTTAAACGAGTTTAACATAGCGAGACAGCTTTAAAGAAAGCAACGGAGAATCTCCGTTGCTTTTTTTAAAGCTGTCTCGCTAGGTTAAACCCATTTAACATAGCGAGACAGTTTTGAAAAAAGCAATGGAGAAAGCAAGATCTCCGTTGCTTTTTAAAGTGTCTTGCTATGTTAAATGGGTTTAACATAGTGAGACAGTTTTAAAAAAAGCAACGGAGATGCTCCTTTGCTTTTTTTAAAAGCTGTCTCGCTATGTTAAACTCGTTTAACATGGCGAGGCAGGTTGTAACAAGCAACGGAGAATGCTGTAAAAAAAATAAAGAGTTATACTGATGGAAAAAGTCCGTGCGACCGGACCTTTTCCCATTACTATAACTCTGATTTACAACGTGCACACTGACCAATCAGCATGCACGTTTTGGAATAATAATGGAGGGGTTGTTGTACAATGACTATGTTTACCTCAAAACAGCATGAACAGCATACTAAAATGCTCGACTATTACCTCATCTGACACAAACACACTCAGTAAGTACCAACCATTGCTGTGGGGACCTAATAGGCTTCTAAACAAAATATGCAAAAAACACTTGCATTGATGTGTTAGTAATTAAGGACACTAACATTTAATTATGGGAATGAGGGGATCAGATACAACACTGAAAAACCAGACAAACTGAAGTGTCTGAAATTAAGTTGTATGTTCTGCTACAAACTGACACGAATATGATATCACAGTGCAATATCTCAGGTTGCACAAAACAACAGAACTTAGAGCACATTAGCTGTGAATTGTTATAAACTACATTAGACACAAAACTGACCAAAACTTGACAAAACTGAATAACTCCTGAACAATACCGGAACCTCCAACAAACTGGACAATGGTTGTTAAACCTCACCAGTAACACTGCCAAATCCGGTAAAATGCAACTGTTTAAAACCCCCCAATTAATGTAGTCATCTGTATGACTAACAAAACTCAACATTAAATTCAGAAATAAGGCTCTGCAAGCATCTGGTACTTGGAAGTTACGGCAATGATTTTTTGAACAGTTGGGATTGCATGTTTTCTGACAAATCATATGCTCTTGAAAACAATAGCAGTACAAACTGCAGAAAGGGGTTTCAAATAGCTGAGTGTTGAGTGTCTAGTTCCCTAGCAACAGGTGAAGGCTGCTTAGAAGACTGAAAACCTCACAATGTAAATGTGTAGCAAAATCTAGACTGAAAGGTTAGTCTAAAAAGCAAAAAAATACATGCACACACACACATACACATATGCATAAAAAGCAGAAAATACACTTCCATAAACATTTAATGCAAAACACAGCTTGAAAAAAGAGAATTTAAACTGGCTGTAAATTATCAAAAAAGCCAGGAAATGCTGTAGCAGGCATTATACCAAGCTGGAAAAATATACAAGATCCAAGAAAAATAATTACAGGAGCAAACAACTGAAAGTGGGAACAACAACATGGCATACTAAAACTTGACAAGACACTATGTTGCATGCATGCATAGCTATGCAGACAGTTCAAAAGTAAGGCCAAGGTCTCTGCTGTGTGGGGACTCCCTACCAAAATTGTTGTTTGTCTTTTCGGCTTTTCCTATTGAGGGGTCGGCCACAGCAAAACTCCGATCTACTAATGATTGGCAGTATATATTTATTTAAGGTGCCAAGTTGCCAGTCTGACACCCAACCTTCAGCGAAGGCACGCCCATTCACGCATGTCTTTCGGAGGCCACTCGACTGCGGGGAGGACATGCAAACTCCACACAGAAGGCACTCCAGCCGTGAATCGAACAGGAGAACCTCTTGCTGTGAGGCAACAAAGCTACCGCTGTACCACCGCGGCTTCCAGGACTCCCTACCAAAGTAACAGTGATAAACACTTTGATTAAAGGTGTCCTATTTAAAGCTAAGGCTGTTTTCACTGATTTATTATTATCAACTCTAGTAAATGCTAAAACGTATCTTCACTTTAGTCCTGTGGCTTTAATATTGATTTTGAGGCATTTAATGTATTACTTTGACACATGATCCCTTCCCTTAACTCTGGACTAACATAGTGTACAAGCAGCAACGCTAAGTAAAGATCTGTTGCTAAGCAGTATGAAACAGGTCATCTGAGGATCATGTTCAACATTCAGCAGTACAATGAATGCAAAGTCCTCAGAGTCAGCTCACCAAAGCGGGTGTTTACAGTTTGCTGTCAAGAGTCAATGCACCTTAATCCACTACAGTCATGGTCAAAATACAGTTAATCAGTTTAGTTTCTCGACAATATAAAGCAACAGCAACTCTGGGCCACTAAATGGATTTTGAGTAAAAAAAAAAAATAGGCAAATACTGCCACCTGATACATATACATGCTAAGTAGGAATGAGAAAAAAAATAGAAAATCTACATATGGTGTTAGACTTCATCTTTAATATAAAGGTACACTACAGTGAGAGGTGCTGTAGGCCCAAGAAAGTCCTGTCATAAACCAAAAGGACTTAAAATTATCAAAAGTTAAGTATAACAGGGATAAAGGTAGCACATATGCAAGTAAAAATAAATGAGCCACTTGAAAGAAAGAGATTATACAAATGAACAAATGTGTTGCACCAAACTCTTTTATTAACAATGTGTTTTATCTTAAATAAAATTTTCAAAAATCGGATTCAGCAGAAAGAAACTACATCTTAAAGCTTTGTTGTACTGCTTGACATGTGGCTTTTATAGCAGTTACATATCCTATCATGTTAAAGCAGTTCTTCCATCTTTTATGATGATAAAATCAGTGAGGTTTGTTCAGTGTAAATATAAAACAAAAATGTACATTCCCAGTAAAGAAGTACATCGCAGAAGTACAGCTGCAGCATATGGCGTCAGAGAAAACAAAATGTTTTCTGAGTACAGAATATTACAAACTACTACTGGGGTGAAGAGACAACAAGAACAACCCTGGATGTTTAATACACAAGCAATGAGGCAACAGCCGATGTTAAACTACAGATTTAAGAACCCCAGTTTAAACTGTAGATTTAAGAAACAAAGGGCTAGCCACCTGGTGGGTGGAACCTTGGCTCAAGATGATTGTCACTACTGAAATGACACCTCAACCTCCTGTGCAAAACAGGATAAGGGGTTCTGGACGGATGGATGGATGTTGGTTGTTTTTGCATCCACATTGTGTTTAAGGACACTGTGGGTGTTTGTGTGATGCTGTTATATTCAAGCTCTAATTGTAGCTATATTAAACTTGCAGTATATAGACAAGGTATAGGCACTACCGATGAAATGGTTTAATTTCTGCTTAACTACTACTATTACACATTAACTGTGAAGCTGTAAATGCACTGCTGCTGTGTGACATTTGTTAGCACATACTGCGTTCCTGTTATGCATTACTTTGGATAGTCTACATTCCTCTAACCACTCACATGCACTGTCAGGTCATGCTCTGTAACAACAACTGTGTACTTTCAAAGGCAGCAAATGCTATATAACATTAAATAAATGCACAAAAGAAGAAAGTGTGTGTGAATGAAGAAATAAATCTGCTACTGTTTTCTGAATCAGACTGTAACAGTTCTGTGAGCTACACTTTATAATGAAAACCAGAGGCAGGTAAACTAAAAATATGTGATTCAATCTGCACTGTTTTATCCCCATAGTGGCATGAAATGATGCTGAGAATCTGTGACCTTTTTCCTACACAAAGTATAAAAAACATATAAAGTTTATAACTGCCTTCTGCTGGGAAATATAGGAATTATAGAAAAGATCTGAAATACATGGTAGACGTGAAATAAAATTGCAATTGTTCTCCCCTGTTATTACAAGACCTCTGATTATTAGCACAGGAAGCTAAAAGCTGTAAAACACAATTAGCAAATTTGGTAAAGATAAAGCCATTCAAAAACAGGAAAAACAAAGTAATTAGCAGGTAAATATTACATATTGGTTACTTAATCTGTGATTATTGCATGAGACAGGCATAATTCAAACAGTTGAATGAACAAATCTGTTGAGGGGACATCTTCCCTGGACCTTGTGTACAGACCTATGGGTTTATTTCATGCAATTATGTCTCTGCCTGTGAGGCTTCCTGGAAATTCAGCCACTGTAGCTTAGGGATCAGGAACTCATTTTCTTAAAAAAAATAGATAGGAGAAGGTTTAACTGTAGAAATGTGTTTTTCTTTTTTGCACTCTATTTGTTCACAGTTATTTTCTGTTTTCTCTGTGAAGAATTATTTCTACCTACATTTTAAAAAGCTTGTGGCTGATAATCCATTATCTTATTAATTAATTTATAAGAAGGCTTTAGTCATCAACTCCTGTTTTTTTTCCTATCTTATCATGGGGACAGGGTGTCACATTAACATTAGTCAATGTGACCTAATCACCTACAGTCACTGTTTGCTCCACTGAGTGGCTACCCTGGCACATGTACTTATTGGTGACAAGCTGCTGACATCCATCTACAATTGACCAAACAGGTCTCCTATACACAAACATTTGTGTTTATTACTATATGGCTAACTAGAAAAAACAGAACAGTAACTGGATCTTCCTCACTCAAGTACTCTGGGGTGGTAACAGTTTACAACTCTGAACCATGAAAGAAGGCTGTAGTATCCACCTCTAATCAGTCAGTCCATTCCATACAAAACTATTTGTGGTTATTAATAGCATTATTTGGCTACTGATCAAGAGTGGCATGGTAAATGGTATGTTGGGTTCTTAGCTCAATATTCATGGTAGTGTCAGTACTATCACCTTTCCATGATGAAAGCTGTGGGGAATTGGGGAATCCTACTGGCCTTTCCTTGGAATGTGTGTGTGTGTGTGTGTGTGTGTGTGTGTGTGTGTGTGTGTGTGTGTGTGTGTGTGTGTGTGTCTGTGTGTGTGTAATAACTTGTTTGGAATGCAGTTACTATGGGTAAGGGGCAGCAAAGATACTAACTTTCACAGACACAGACTCAGCTTAGTAAGTAGTTAGTGTGTATTCTTGGTCTGGCTGGGAATGTTCGAAGCCCACAATAAGAACATCAGTGCATAATTCCTGTATGCTCTTGAAGCCAGGTTGTACTTGGTGAACTAGTCAGCGAATCACATTTTTGTGCACAATTTCTACTTTAACCTTTGGGTGTGAGTGGTATGAATCAAAAAAATCTCTCTGGTGACCATCAAAGGGCAGTGGAGCGGACATAAGGGCAGTAGTTCCTGTGTCTGACATAGCTGGTGTTACATCAGTTGGCAGTGATGGGATTCAAACCTCATCTGTGGCTTATCAGATTTCATGTTTGGTGGCAGTGGTGTGACATTGGAATTGAAATTGCTTAGTGAGCAAGGCAATTTTGCCACTAAAGGTGTGTTCACCCTTATAGCTAAAAGGTAAACATATTGAGATTTTGTTTTGCCCAGCAGTTAGTTTTATGTTAGTGAGAATAGGTAAGGAAAATGGGCAGAAATAAAGCTCCTCTGGCAACACCAATATGCAAATGTCACATTTGATTAAGGACTGTAAAGTTAAATCACATGCCATTATATTCAAGGAAGACATGATAGCACTGCTGTGTGCTTCTGGGCTCAGCCCACTAAAGCTAGAAACAAACTAGTAGGTGCAGTGAGTGTGTAAGAGGCAGACAAAGACAAAATCCAATCTCCTGCAAGGGGGGGGGGGGGGGCTCAAACCCAAGTGGAATTACAGAGTCTGGCACTGGAGAAGGAAACATATGGAACTTGAACCAACTGACGGAATGCAGTGGCTGGAGGCAGACGAGACCAAGAATAAATACTGCTAAAGGTGGGAGAGACGATCATCCTTCACCAGGTTTATATGAGTCAGAGGGAGGGGGAAAAACAAACCACAGATGCTCACCTCAGTACAATTTTTTTTCCAGAGCATAAAGATGGGGATGATTTTGATCATTTGAAAGGGTATGTAATTAGCACCAAGATGACCAAGGCCAATGAATGAGGTATGTAACTACTCTGCTCATGGAGCAGGCTAATGTGTGCAGTTGCAAGCTTAGTGATGTTGACTGTCTGAATAATGATAAAATTAAATATGCGTTTACTTGCATGCTTTAAACTGCCTCCTGAAGTGTGCAGAAAGAAATTCAGAGAGCACAGAAGAAAGGCAAATGACAGCATGAATGAATATACTACAGAAATATGCACCAATTTTCATACTTGGGAAGTGGATGTGAGGTCACCATATCTGAAATGCCTGTACAGCATTTGGTAAGGGAACAAGCCCTCAGTACTTTGCCTGAGGAGATGAGGATCTGGTTGACAGATCAAGGATTAGTGTAATGGTTAAGGTGTTTATCTCATAGGAGGTACAGGGTTTGATTCTCACCAAAGGATACTGGATCTGCTTAAAATGGCCCACAAGCGCAACTAGCCTAGTACTTACTTATAAACCTATGAGACTGTAACACTGCTGACGAAATGGAGGGAATGGTTGCCTATAGCTAGCTATCAGGTTGCAACTAAATACATAGCAACTAAACAGGAACAACCATTACATATGGGTATAAAGGAAGACACCACAAGTTATAGTACATGACCATGTATTGCAGTTAGATGGTTTAAGATCTCAGGAAGCAGCAAGCTGCATCACTAATTGTGCAATGTTGGGGAGGGGTCTTTTAAACTCTAGCCCTTACCCTTGCTTCACTTGTATGTTGTTGTGTTGTGTCTTTCGGCTTATCCCAGTTAGGGGTCGCCACAGCGGAACTCCGGTCCGCTAATGTTTGGTAGTGGATTTTTACGTGCCGAGTTACCAGCCCTGAAGCACAACCTTCAACGAAGGCACGCCCATTCACGCATGCCTCCACACAGAAGACGCTCTAGCTGAGAATCGACTGTGACAACATCTTGCTGTGACGCGACAACGCTACCGCAGCACCACTTATAAGACTAAAACAAGGCATGAGGTAACTGCCTGGTGAATCGTGTACTACTGTAAATGTTCAACAATCTGGTTACAGTGTCTCAGCAGTGCTTGGTGTGGCTAAGCACATTCCATGCCTCATATAACTACTGTACCATCTCCTGTTTCCACTAAAAATCACAGCAATGAGATGCAAAATGTACCAAAATGAGACCCTATGTGAACAGTATACATGTTCTAATAGTGCATTCAAAACTGTAAAAGGTTGTTTGTAATAACTTGCAGTTATTTGATAGTATAAATATGAAATAACTTGTAGTTATTCAATGGTATAAATATTTGTCAGATAGTTCTGAAATGATGGTCAATAAAAAACTTTGTTTAGAACTTAAAAAAAAAATCACTGCAAAAGTGGGCCTAAATGTCTTCTTCTCCTCATAACAGGCAAGTTTGTGTCAGATGGGAATTCATAGCTCCCTTGTTGGGTCCGCCAGCAACACAAGTAAATAAAGTCAAGGGTTTCATCCTTCTAGCGACCAAACTAGTTTGTTAAGGTTGTAAATATCAGATGAGGCTTCCCTTCCCATTCCCTACACAAAGACTTCTTCAGTGACCTGTGGGAAAGCAGATGATGTGACAGGATACAACAAGGCTATAACATGAAACTTCACAATAAAGAATAAAGAAAGCATCCAGAATGCAAACTCAAGAACAGAAAGAAATTGGAAGTGCCATATATTCTATGAACATGACAGTCACAGGAGTTACTTAATGGGAGCAAAATGTACTTTGTAATGAGAAAACTGTTGACATTCAGATGCAGCTGTTCTTTAAAATCTCAATAAGCATATCCCACTAAAAATACTACATACTTCTCATCTGACATCTCAAATCTCAAATGTAGAGAGCTGAATTCCCCAGCTGTGTATACATTTCTTGAATCTCAAACACTGAAAACAAAACACTTCTGTTTTTATTTTTATACTTCATATCCAATTGCAGTTACTGTCATGCGTTTTATCTCATGACATTGCCAAATCTCAGACCTGCAGTGTGTCATGCAGCTAACAACATAACAACGCTCACACACACACACTGTCATGTGTTACGATTTGAACTTTGTAAGGGTTATGCAAATTCAACAGGCCGACTAGTTACTGAACAACAGACATTATAATGTTAACTCCTTCACAAGTATATAAATGTGACTGCCACACATACTAAAATACCAGACAAGTCAAACGGTGGACGTCAGCACAGCAACAAGCAGTTGTATACTCATGCCAGTGAGTGTTTCACTTCACCAGTGAAACTAAAGTTACACAGCACATCTAGCAATGTTGAAAATAATGCTAGGATATAAATTAGCATCTAGTTCTTAGTCCTTATACATAGTATCTGAAAAATAATTAGAAAATAGTTGTTTTCACTCTGCATCTCCTTGCCTGCTGCTCTCAGTTTAGGCATTTACACTCTGATATCTGAGAAAATTATATACTGGTACTTGTTTTCAAATATCATTCTGTATTTATTTAGGAAGAATGGTAAGGCAACCTGTCGTCAATGCAGCATAGCATGGAGAACTCTTAGGTTCTGACTTCCCTAACTTAGTACTGCACCATCACTGTACAAAAGTAATATGGCAGTTTGTGTATGCCACCGTTTAGTAACAAACCAAAAACACAAAGCATCTGACATTGCCTCAAGCTTCAACACACTGTAGCAGTGATTCTGCCACACAACAACACTACACCCTCAAGTATCTCACTGTATTATTATCAAAACTACAAATCTGTGCATGAAAAAATGCTACACAAACTCATAATATACTTTAATACTTTCACATCTGTCATATTCACAAAAACTCATCTGCAGCCCATGCCACCAATTAGCTACTTAAACATTCAACATGAGCTAGTTTTATTTATTTCATTTTATTCAATTTATATTCTGCTGTCCAGGTAGAGCACTGATTTTGACCTTTTTCAAGCCTGTCCAGTGTATACAAACAAGTTAAAAACAATAAATTATCACATAAGAAAGTAGAGGGCAAATGAATACCAGAAATTAAACATATTAATTAAGGAGACCACAAAAGCATAATGGACACACATAAAAACACATAAAACATACAGCATGATGCATAAAGATGCACCCCCAATTCGTTGGAGGAAGGATAGCATAATGTGTGTTTTGTGAAGGGCTTTTAACTCATCAAACTACTGTCTGGAAGTAGCCTTCATTAACTAATGAACAAGAATGTGCAGTCACAGGAGGGTGGCACTGTGGGTCCCTGCAGAGACGCAGGAAGCTCATCTTGCCTCCTAAGGGGTGGGTTCGGCCATACAAATGCCTGTTCTGCCAGTGGAGGACAAGGAAGGAACATGCAGCTCTCATGGCTGCCTATAGCATGCCCCTTCCAGACAGCTCTCAGCTCCTGAGCTGTACTGAGGTGATTCTCAGTGTGGTGAAACGGTGAAACAATGAGAATCCAGCTGGAGGCTTGATAATCAGCAAGCATGGAGGCTAAAAGCAGCTTGAAAAATAAGCCCTGCGCTCAGCTATGCTCACTTAGAAAAATCCTGACAAACATTATATTTGCATAGTGATTAAAAGACCTGCATTTGACTCCGGTGGCAATCACTTATAAATTAGTTTATTTACCCAGTATTGTCTGGCTAGCCTTAAAAACAAGAGTTTGTTTTCCAGACCAGTGGTGGGACAGTGGTTAGTATTGCCCTTGTTTCTGTGGTTCAGTTTCCAGGTGATATGCACTCTTTAATGGAGTTTTCATTTTTTCTCCCTGGGCCTACATAAGTTTGCTGGAAGATCAGGTTTTCTTCCCTGTCAGACATGGACAAATGAATACAATCTTTCCAATGTCCCACAGGTGACGCTTAGTTGTACGAGTATTTCCATCCTGTTATGAAATGGTGTCACATCCTTTCTGTGCCATACACCTACTCAGTGGTAGGACACATTTTGGCTATCCTGCAACCCTGAATACGATAGAGTAGGAAACGTAAAATGGATGATGCTTTCTATCAACACAAGCAAATGCATCTTCACACGTAGATTGTCTTCTATTGAGCAAATTTGTATTCATGTTATAATAAGGCATCAAAAAGCCTCACTGGCATCAGCTCCATTGGCTCTTGGAGAAAAAGCCCTGACTGTGACCCAGAAGAACCAAAATCAACTCAGACCTTGTTGGAGTTGGCACAGGGAAGATAGGAATGACAAGGCTGAAGCCTCTTTACTGCTTCTTGGAGGGAGGGAGGGGGAATTGATGTCCAGTCAGACATTCCATGGTAGAATTCACAGTGGAGACCAAGGATCACATGGGAGGTGCTGTCTACATGATGGTGGCAGCATGACTACTTAGCATGTGGAGGTATGAATGTCAGTGGCAAGGCCCTCACTGCCTGCCACCACTTTATCACTAAAAAAAAAATGACTGCACAACAGTTCCTGCAATCAGCTCTCAACTAGCAGAATAAAAACAGCACCAGTGTAGTATGTTACCAAGTGATCTACTCTCAAAGCTTCCTTCTCTGCTTGCTTCTTTCTATACCTTTCCATCTACGAGAACACCAAAAACAACTGCAACCAGATCTATAACATCTGGCATCACTTTGTAGCTGGAAAATTCTGATGCATCAAATTTGTTGGCAGATATTTTATTCATATAAAGAGAGGCACACTAAAATGTTTTAACATACAAGTTTAAATCTGACGCATAAACATTACCTGATACGGTGTTCCAGCTGGTAAAATTATACTGTCACCAAGGAACTGAAGAGCTGTTACACATTTCACCCCACAATCTTCCAAAAGTCTTTGGCGGAGCTTTTTGTTCAAGTACCAGCTCTGATCTCTGAGTGGATCATGCTCTGAAGGCATCTCTAAACCCTCTTCTTTTGCAACCTGTAAACAAAAAGCAACAACTGAACTAATAACATTTCGGTAATGTATGGAAAACATGCAAACTGTCTGTGAATATGAGCTTTTCTGTGCTTTCTTAATGCACTTATGTGTGTTCTATGTACTTAAGTTCACATCAAGCTCTGTAATCTAAAAATGCCTTAAAGAAATCACATTTTACCTCGAAAACTCTTTTTCTACACTTTCATTCAGCTAACGGAAAATAAAAAGAAATTCAATGCTTACATTTACGCTTCCAAACCTGTATTAGTATAAACAAAATGATACACACAAAGCACCTAGTGTCAGTCTGCTGATGCAGAGACAGCATGGCCATTTCACTTGAGGACCAGTTTGATGAGGTAGAGATGACTGACCATTGCTCTTCTAGAATGGAGGGATCTGATGGAATCAACAGCTCCGCATGCTGCGTTGGTGACAATTTTGGTACGTGTGTGATGAGGGAATGGGCAGACTGCAAAAGCAAACACGGAACTGCACACGCTAATCACCATGACTACTGTAAATTACAAATGTCAGCGGTATCAGGGAATAACACAGGAAGAAAACAGCACGTATGACATGTAAGAGGTAGTTACATAACACACTCAATACCCATTATCTCATGATAAATAATAAATAAAAAATAAATACCCACCACCATATTTCTCCACCACGACCAAAAGAAAAGCATCCTGCTTTCCTCTTACAAAATGTAATTTGACACTCAGTGGAAGACCACCGAGAACTCAGAAAGGGAGCTAAGTAAGGAGAAATGTCTTGCTATCACAAAACTTAAATGTAACCTTTTTCTTTCATCAATAAGTACCATGGAACACTTGAGCCCACTAAATCTGCCAGATGGAACCCAGTGTACCACTTCACCCAAAGGACAAAAACTCATCATGCTACTATGCTGCAAAGCATTGTCAGTACAGGAAAGTAAATCCAAACAACTGGTATGGGAATAGAACTCATAGTTTTTTGGTCTTCCAGCATCAAAGGTTAGCTCAGCCACTGAATTTGAAAAAACTATACAGTACAACAATATGAATCACTCCACTGAAACCAAGACAATCTAATGCTTTAACTAGAGATGACCTTGATAGTAACTAAAAATTTAAAGATGCCTCTGATGTACTTTTTCATCATTATAATGAACACAGTAGACCACCTACTCAAATACAGAACCAGTTTTATAGTCAGACCATAACAATCGATTGATGCATTCCTAATACTTGCTTCAACACTGCAGCATTTATCAGACCAGTTCTGCTAACATTCAAGCTGACATTTTTTCGTTTATATCAAATCCCGCAAAAAGGAGAAAGTAAAAAAAATTATACCTTTTGCAAAAAGTCCTTTATCTTGTCAGCATCTCTTGCAGAGTAGATATGCCAGAGAGCACCTGGAATTTCACTAGAGTCCTTCAACCGATTCTTCAAATGATCGTCTATGTCTTCCTCCTCAAGTTTCTTTAAATCACCTTTCAAAGTTCAGATGAAACAGAAATTGACTTAGTAATGAATGAAGAATGCAGTGCTGGTTACTTGTTAGTACTGCCACAAAGTGCTGCTACTATCATTTAATTAAAAAATGTAAAGAATCAAACAGTTACATTCTACTACATGACTTTGTTCTTAAGTTTAAGTTATTACACACAACTCCTTTGCAGAGGCATTATCCTTGGCAGTGTCTCAGAACTGAGAACCTATAAGAAAAAAAGATGTAGCCAACACCATACGACACAAGTGAACACTATTTCTTCTTCCCATGAGACAACATGCAAACAAAAAGTGAAACATCTATAAACTGTTAAATAACTTCTTAATTGAACAGCACAGCAATCTACAAAGAAATGAAAGCTCTTTTGTATAGTTCTTTAGCCAAACAATATTTCAGAATGATATATCCACACATGGAACCACAGCAATGCTACTTTTTAGCTACATGAAATGCCATGTTTCCAAGCTGCCTCACAGTAAGCCAGTTTTTCAAGTTTGTTAAAGTAGTGGACTAATATTAAAAAAGTGCCTGAAGCTTATTATTAGTGCATCTATAACCATCACACTTTTTTGATTAAAGAATGGTCATTAAGAGGTGAACAGCAATGTAGTTGTTAGCAGAAGGAGCAGCAAACCTCCCCTGTGGGAAGTATTAATGGTCTCAGAGGAAATGCACAATATGACAGTGCTGACCATATCAGAAGGATCTTTCAAAGGGCCCTCTGTGGTTCATGAATTCACTGCCCTCTTTTTTATCTGGCTGGAGGAACACCTTCTTTATTATCACCTCCTTATGTCTCATTTAGTTAATACAGTTTAGGAACTTTTAAATACTCTTGTAATAGTGTTTCATTGTCAGGTGGTATGTAGTTTAAACTGTGTCAGTACTGGGATTTGTGAGGAACAAGCATTACTTATAGTACACATTGGGACACCAGTGTAGATTTCCAAAATAAATTTGCAATGTCTTAAAACAGAACAACGAATACTAGCAAACAAGGAAAGGAAAGGAATTTCAATGAATAAACTTGCAGCAAAGGCTTCATAAAGCAAGAGCTATCAAATCCCAGATTCTCCGGGCCTGCTACATTCCACTATGAAATTCAGCTGGTCTTTATTTATTTATTTATTTATTTATGCTTTGTTAACTGGCTTAGTCCCACTAGCCCAGTAGCTTCTTTTTAGGAGAGACCAAAGGTAGTATTCAAACTTTTTATAGAGGAAATTTAGCCAGGTGTGGAATGCTTTTCATCCACCTGAGCTACCACAAGCTCAGGCAAATGGGGTCTCTTTTTTTTTGGGGGGGGTAAGTGTAATGTCTCTTATTCAACTCATCCATTCTAGGAGTGTCGGAAGACAGACAGCTCACACACTGAAATGTTTTCAGCGTTAACTAGGCAAGAATCACAGCTGACTATTAGCAAATAATACTTGTGGGCTCTCTCATACTCATTTTCCTTATGCCCTTCCAATAAAGCACACAGCTGTATGGCGCACACAGACACAAACAAACATAAGCCCATGTGTGTCTTGCTGCACTACCAAAAGGGTACCACCAGAAGTAGTGCTGACTTGATAATCAAGATGCTCTTCTCCCTAAGAATGACCTGTTTTCTTTCAAGATGAAATAAGTGCAGTCAGCAGCATTAAAAAGCAAATGTTACATGCTTAACCTGTTCATGCAAGGCACATATCCTTCTCAGCTAACCTAAAGATGAGCTGCAACAGTAACAAAAATCACAGCTAATGAGTACAATGTAGGTGCACATCATCCAGCTATGCTGACATAACAGAAACAAAGACCTGATTACAATCATGTGACCTCAGGTTGGAGAAGAAGCCCCAACACTTACAGAAGCTGACTGGAGGGAGACAATGCATAGTTTACTCATTTCTTCAAAACAGAATGGTGAGGAGACATGCAGGGGCAGTTCCAACTCCTCAATGGTGAAACCAAAGTCTGTAACAAAGCCGCAGCTACAGTACATGGCAATGCAATTGTCAGGATGCATGATCACATAGATGTGAGACTCTCCTCACAGTGCCAATGCAAGCCCACTTGTGTAGCATCAGCCTGCATGTCAGTGGGGAAGTAGGAAGTAGGGAAAAGCCTGATGTGAGTACCATATATTAAGCTGCAGGAAGCCTAACTCCACTTCGCTTTAAATAATGTTGCTTTCCAGTTCTCCTGCTGGACAGGCTCATCTGGGATTGGAAAAGTTCTAAGATAACAGCACTCTCTACTTCTTCTTCCTTCCTTGACAGTAGCCTTATCTTAGGACAGTATCAGGTATTCATGGTGGGAGCACCTGGAGGTGGAAATGGCTAGCAGAAAAAGGTAAGGATGCAGCATTACGACCCCTGAAAAAAAGAGGTACACATCAATGTACTTTAACAGATGTGCTCAGTAACTATGGTAATAGACTGTGTCAGTGTGCTTTTGATGTTCTAAATTCTAAGGGAAATACCGAGTCAGTTTCAAACTCTGTTGGCCTGTATAATTCTAGCAACGTTGCTTTGAGTTTCTCCAACAAAATCAAGTCAACAAACAGTATATATTAAGCACATGTAAAAACAAATAATGAAACAGCTACAACAAAACTATGAGCTTTAGCATCTACTTTGTGAAAAATTCACAGTAGGAGACTTTTTAAAACTGTGTCGACTCAAAGAACTCAGCTTCAGGAAACTCCTGAACCAAAACCAGTAGTATACTGGCAGTTCAAAACAAAAATAGAAAAGTAAATACAAATTAAATGGAAAAAAGACATGCATAGAATTAAGTTTTTGCATGGTCAGCCACCCTATACTCCCACCTCTTCTTAAAACAACTGAAATTACACAACCTCCTTCTTCTCTGAAGTCTCACCTTGATATAATGGGTGTGAAAGAGAAATATTCTGTCTTTCTAACATTGTGGGATCTCAGAGACTGTATAATTAATGGGGTGAAGTCTAGTAACATGAGGCATTCTGCCTTTTCTGGAGTAGGGCAGGAGTCCAGTAGTAAATAAGAACAAAGCTAAAATGATACGCATGGCTTTGTAGTTATCAGCTTAAGGGGAATTCATCAAGAACCAAAAACACAGACAAAGCAGACACATATGATGGCTACAAAGGAAAAAAAACTGGCAAGAGAGACATGCACAATGAGAAATTT
Source organism: Protopterus annectens (assembly GCF_019279795.1). Classification (NCBI taxonomy): domain Eukaryota; kingdom Metazoa; phylum Chordata; order Ceratodontiformes; family Protopteridae; genus Protopterus; species Protopterus annectens. Next base: position 722,014,858 of record NC_056748.1, read on the forward strand.
ACAAAAAAAAAAGTACTTCTACATTTCAACAGTTTACACTTTTTTACATTTAAATTATTTTAACCAGATAGGAAGACTAATCATTCAGCTACATTTTTGTTAAGAGTCAGAACCAAGGCAAGTATCAAAAGAACATATAAAATAACAACAATAATAATAATAATAGTAATAACAACAATAATAATAATAATGTCTAAATTATATTTAATGAGTGTATTCAAATATTATGTAGCAGAAAATATAAAACATAAAAATAATAACTAATTGTAGCTACACAGTTATGTATAACAAATTAAGATCTACTGGCCTACAAGTAACCTGCTGGATTGCCAGCTAGCTCACAGATAGGACACAGACAATCAAAACAGAAGTTACCTCCACAAAGAGGCCAGTCATCAGTGGAGTACTCCAGGGTTCTGGCTGCATATGTTTGCAGATGACTGCAAGCTAGGTGCAGTCATTGAATCCCCAAATGACTTAGCCATCCTGCAGGAGGGTTTGTTAACTTATGCCAAAATCATGGACGGAAATAAATGCCAAAAATGCTTTACTGTATCCTTTGGGAAGTCATCTACCCCAGAGAACTACCACATCAACAGCACGCCCCTAAGAGTTCACCCATTTGTTCGGGATTTGGGAACCTATGTGGACAGTGACCTAACTTTTGACCATCATGTGTCTATCGGTATAAGAAAATCTTTCTATAATGCAGAGCGTATAAACAAAGGGATTGCAGCTAAATCTAGGAATGTCATTCTTCTCCTTTACCCAGTCTTCACTTCTCCTTTACTCAGTCTTCATTTCTCCTTTACTCAGTCTTCATTTCTCCTTTACTCAGTCTTCATTTCTCCTTTACTCAGTCTTCATTTCTCCTTTACTCAGTCTTCATTTCTCCTTTACTCAGTCTTCACTTCTCCTTTACTCAGTCTTCACTTCTCCTTTACTCAGTCTTCATTTCTCCTTTACTCAGTCTTCACTTCTCCTTTACTCAGTCTTCATTTCTCCTTTACTCAGTCTTCATTTCTCCTTTACTCAGTCTTCATTAGGCCAGCCACTGAATAGAATGCCCCCTTTGCCATACATCTGTCCATATACATGCAACAACTGGAACACCCCACACAGATACCTTACTAAAAAGATAAAAGGCCTAATCCTGTCCTAAGTGGACTGATCCAAAGCCCTCTCACTATACTCTGCATCCTACAGAATGCTAAGAGGTGACCTGTGTCCGGCATACAAGGCATCTTCCAACCTGTTACTGATAGATTTACTGCACATCAGCAAGTCAAATAGGATCAGAAATACTCAGTCTAGGAATCTAAAACTCTTCTGCATCATCAACAGAACAGTTTGGAGGGACAGGTGAATCTTGCAAAGGACACTGCTGCTTTGCAGCAGACTCTCTCTCCACATAAAACAAAGTTTATCCCTGTCCGTATATAAGCACAACTTAGATCTATGGATGAGAAACAGAAAATTTACCAAAGAACTGCCCCCTGTACTAGTGATGAACAGAAGCAGCTCCTAAGTGCTTTAAACCATGCATGGGCCCCCTCAAACTAACTATGGTATGATACCAGTTATTCTCATTAGGGGCAAAGTATAATTATTGACATTGGGATGACTAAAGACAGTCTATAACCAAATGACATAGGTTACTTTGAGCACAAAAAAGGGAAATTGTCCAAGCTTAAAATAGCCCACAAAGGCAGCTAGCCTAGTACTTCCCTATAAAACTATAAGAAGCGAACAAACAATGTAGATTACTTGCAACTTGCCTTTTATGTAGAAATAACCAAGTGCAGAAAGAGAAATACACATGGAGAAGCCATGTGGGTAAACACACATCAATTTCTTGGACATACCTGCAATGTTATCTTACACTGACAGTCCCCTTCATTACGGAACTCCATGAAAGATACAAATTACCATCACTATCTCACAAATACCATAACCATGACATGACAGGTTGTGCTCCAGCAGTGTGGTCTGCTGCAAAAAACAACTTCAAGACAAGATCCTGAAGTTAAGCAGGTAAACTTGCAGCAGTTCGAAGTTTCAGAACGTTATCCATCTCCTTCGAAACAAATGATTTTAGTCTTTTTGTGCTTTGTAACAGTGGCTTTTTCAATACATCGACAGTAGGCCAATGAGACATAGTAGTGCTCCTATAATGACCGACAGTAGGCCAATGAGACATAGTAGTGCTCCTATAATGACCAACAGTAGGCCAATGAGACATAGTAGTGCTCCTATAATGATCGACAGTAGGCCAATGAGACATAGTAGTGCTCCTATAATGACAGACAGTAGGCCAATGAGACATAGTAGTGCTCTTATAATGACCGACAATAGGCCAATGAGACACAGTAGTGCTCCTATAATGACCGACAGTAAGCCAATGAGACATAGTAGTGCTCCTATAATGACCGACAGTAGGCTAATGAGACATAGTAGTGCTCCTATAATGACCAACAGTAGGCCAATGAGACATAGTAGTGCTCCTATAATGACCGACAGTAGGCCAATGAGACATAGTAGTGCTCCTACAATGACATGAGTTTTTTTTTCCTTCGCACAAGGAAGCAAGTCCAGCAGACTTCTGGCATGGTATCATTTGCCATTGGGTCAACCGTTTATATGTTGTTATATTGTCATTACATTGTCAAAAGCCTTACCTCATACAAATATGACACACAATCACCAGCTCAGAAACTGTCAATGGCTGCCCTCTGCCAAGTGCCACACTACTACAATGAATGACATAAATGCTTTGCACATAACATTTTCGGTTGTGCCACCTTGTATCTTTTAAGATCAAGACAAAAACATACAAATAAAAGAAAAGAACATTCATGTATGAGAATACCTGGTTTGTTGAGTTCTCCATTTTCTTTTACAATTCCAACATATAGGAGTATGCTAATTATGTCTGACACTTCAAGATGGAGATTCAAAGTTCCAATATCTTGGTCCTTGGCAGCTGCCACACCTATGATACAAAGTCCATTATTATTTTTTTATTCAAAATACAGAGAAGAGATTTTGCAGTGCAGCTAACAGAAGAGTGATGAGCCTAGCAAATTTACTTAAGCCACTATTAACATCTGCTAATAATGTATGACAGCATCAAAACTTCCCAAGAAGTGTAACACTTCCTACCATCCTGATTCACCTACCAACTTGAATGAAAAAAATACCACTCATCACTGATAAATCATATGACAGGCTGCCATTTTCCAATGATTTTCACAGCAGATGCACCCCCAGATTCTGAAATAGTTCAGGTTTGGGAAGAGATTCTACAACAAATGCACATGCATTCAAACAATGGCTGCAACTCATTGCTCAATGTTGCCCAGACGGCAAACTGTTGTGTAATCCAGCCTGTACACACAACCATATGGCATAAAACCACAACATTTTAACAGTTTCAGATTTAATTGCAAGACATCTGCTTTGAGGTTATCAGAACAGCAGACTACTACATCTGATTGAGGAGAGGGGGTTACAAAATACCAACGTAACAATGGTGGATATATTGGAAGTGCTAAGCTGTTACCAGGCGACCTATTTTTAACTTCATGCTTCTGCTACTCTTACAGGATGGCTGCTAGCAATAAAAAATCTCTCATAAGCCAAAGAATGCCTCAGCAATTTTTCTGGGATTACCAGGTTTTCCACAGCTCACTTTGCACTGTGCTAAAAGAAAATATTTTTGCACGCTGCAAGAAAAAAAGAGAAATTGGAAACAACACACAAAAATAGCCTTTGGTGTATACAATTGCAGATTTTCTTACAGGTGCCCACTGTGACTTCAATATAACACATTCTTACCATAAGCAAAACAGATTCTTGGCCCTAAGTCTGGTCGTACAAAAAATCCAGGCAAATGGGAAGCCAGGTTCAATCTTCCTTCAGGATCAGTATATTCTGGCAAAGGCAGATTTGCTATAAAGTCATCATACCTAGAAAATGAGAATGAAAAAAATGTCATTAAGCATGTTTTTGAAATGGTCAGTCAGTATACCTTTACCAAACAGTGAGACACAGTATTCTTGCACATGCCCTAAACACTGTCAAACAGTATGGAAGGACTGAAACCATAATTAAACTACCACTAAACTGACAGCTTTATCAGCAGATGGTAAAATGCAAATTAAATGTTACTACAGGCCATGAACATTTATGACTAGACAAACACAAATAACTATATTAATTCTGCGTAAACAAAAACAAGAAATTAAGTTACAGAAACAGCTTTATTAAACCAGTATGGCACCATGACCACTGTAACATGATAGTTAGACAAACTAAAGGCTCTTCAAAGGGCAACGCTTCCTAAATTATGGAAGCTTATGATAACATGATGGACATGTTCCTGCCTTTCCACTAACCAGTTAGATGCTACTTACAAATTCAGCCATTTTCTACTTTACTAGGTACACTTTACTAGGTACACATGTTCATATGTGAATACTAGGTTGCTGATCCACAGGGCTATTAGCAGCCTCACCATAATGCTCCAAAAAGTAGGATCCCATTGAAATGACCAATTTATACCTAATTTCAACCCCTTTCAACAAGGGCTTGAGAGGCCAGACCTGGGATGTAACTATAATTACCCATCTATTTGTCCAGAAAGAGTTGTCAGGAAGCTACTTTACTTTATATCCAAAGAAGTCTATTCCATAAAAGAGGGATTGTCTGGGGGATATTTATCTATCTTGCCAGCAGGTCCTACTTATGTTTAGGTAAAAACTGAGGTCTCATCAGTGGGTGTTGAGGGTGTTAATAGTTTTGCAGATACGTAGGAGGTCACATAGGACTGGATGCTTTGAGACTCTGTAGAGGTCACAACTCTAGAGTGTGTAGGAAACAGAAAGAACAGAGAGCGCTTGCAGTCTCTCAAGATGGGTCATATGCTTGGACAGGTACACACCAAAGAGGCCATTCAGTAATGGGTCTGATGAGGGAGGATTAGGGAGGGATGATAACTTCATTAGACCTGGAAGAAATACCCCTGGTGATTAGTTTGGTAAAGTAAAAGGACTTCCTAACAGTGGATACACAGTGATCAAAGGATAGTCCATTGTCAAAAAAGTGCCCAAGTCCCTAATGGCTGAGTTAACTTTCAAAGGGATTCCACATATGTAGTAGGTGGACGTGTGCATAGTCTTGCCTGAGGACACAATGGTGCACTTCTCAGTATTTAGGTTTAGGTCATATTCTAGGCAGCATTTATTGGTGCATGTTAGTCCCTCCTGGAGAATCTGGAAGTCAGCTGAGGAGTTAATGAATACTTCATCTTTACAGTCATCTGCAAACTTGGACAGCCACTGGCCCCTGATGTCAGCCTTGACATCAGTGAAGTATGGTAACTCCTCTTTGTGAAGACAGCTTCACTCCCACACTAACAGACTTGGTTCTGTTAGTTAACCAGATTGCTAACAAGTAGATATCATAGGGGTTTTCATTTAGTTTGATTACTATGTCAATAATGCCAGAATGCAGGATGGTATCATAGGCCTTGGCCAGGTCCAGGTAGGTAGTATAAACCAGTTTGCCCACATCTAATGCAACAGTGACATGTTCAAAGAAGCCTACCAAACTCAAGAGGCAGGACCTGGCTTTAACAAAGCCACACCACCTAGGATCCAAGGCTTATAGACTGCTTATGTCCTTATTACCAAGTTCCAAATGTATGTGTTTTATTGCTCTGCAGATAACGCTGGACAGGCATATAAGAATATAACTTGAGCCTCCTCCATTGTGCAGTGGGATGACTACCGCAATTCTTCATTCTTCTAGCAAAATACAGTGGAGAGGCTGAGGGTGAATAGGCTTAGCAGTGAGTCTGCCAGACAGTGTTTGGGCCTGAAAAAATGACAGACATGTACATTACCAGGACCCGTAAAGCAAGTGATTTTGGCCTTGCAAAGACCATTCAGGACCTGCTTGGAGGTGATCACAGGGTGTGGTGTGGATGTGCTAATAAGCTGGGGATAGTTAAGGGGAAATAGGGGACTACAGTCAGGGCTGAACTTGTCTACTAACATATTGGCTATGTCCTCAGGATGAGTAAATGTTGTTATTTACTATATCTGAGAATGTTGAATGGGAACAGATGCCTTGATGCATGCTTTGTAGTGGGTACAGAAATTATCCTCAAATGTGGCAGCATGCAAGATGTGGTAATGAAGGAGAGGAGGATGCTTAAACTTTATCAGATTATCAATTAGCTGGATTAGGTTTACTTAAAGTAGTCTCTAAAGACAGAAGGGTTTGTGGTAAGTCAGGTTTTACACTCATAGTCAGTGCTACCAAACAGTGGGCAGATTTTACAACTGATGTGGTAACTGTAGGAGTGAGCACAGGGTGGCAATATTGGTGAGAATGAGGTCCAAAATGTTTGAACCCCTGAATGGGACATGAACCAGATGGTCTAGGGAGCTAGCATTAATGAAGTCCAAAATTCGTTATGAGTATTTATTTGAGGTGGTGTACTCTTTCCAGTTAATGAGTAGGCTCAATATGGAGGGATGTCAGTTTGCTTAGATATGCTTCATGTACTGAAAGTGACATAGAAGGGGGTACAGTAGTTGGCTATGATACATCATAGAGTTCTATTTACTGTGTACAGGATATGGAGATGGTCAAGGTTATTGTTCAGGCTTGAGAGTCTGGAGGTGAGATAACTTCTTAGGAATACAAACACACCCCCTCCAATAACACATTTTCCGCACTGGGTCAGAAAGAGTGTTAGGCACTGAAGCACTACACTGTTTGGGTGCTATCTCTGTTCTGAAACCATTTTTCAGTATCTACGCAGACACCAACATTTTCAAGAATTAAGAATGCCTTCAAGGAGTGTAATTTATTTTTTAGACTCCTAGAACTGAGCAATGTTACCTTTATATAGTTTTGATTTTGTGCCATGTAGGGTATTTGAGGAGAATGACCGGATATGGGACTATGGGAGAAAAAGGTCCTGGCCAATACACACAAGCCTGAGGACAGAGGTGCAGGGATCCCTGACAAAGCAACCAGGTATGTCTCAACTCATTCACTTCCATGTACTCAGTGAACATGCCACATGTGTACTTAGGGTGAAGGCTCTTGAGGGCCGTGGTGACACTGCAGATCCTGGCACCTGAGAGGCAGCTAAGCAGCAGTGTATCCTTGTCCAGTCTGCTGAGTGGTGCATCTCTGTCTGACTATGAAGTGACTTATGGTTAAGGCATTACGAAACATAATGACACAGCCTTGCTGCCTTAAGGGATTCAGACTGTTATCTGGGTGACTCCTTTTTGTAGAACCTGTGCATGTTGTTTGCTTGTTTGTGTGATGCTGAGTGGTCTGTATACCAAACATTCACCTAGGAGGCCTTTGTGGTTTAGGCAGGGACTTTTTAAGTACCTCTCCATAAGAAGGCTTATTTGTTTTGAACTTGGTGGGCATGGTTGTGTGAGGTGGGTGTCAGAACTGACAACATGCTGGGTACAGTCTACAGCATAAACAGCGGCTGGCCTCTAAGGTTAGTGCATACTTGCACCTTGGAAGCCAACCTCTCTTTAAAGACTGTACACTATACCCAGCACGTTGTCCTACCAACCTAACATTTTAAAAAAAAATGTACACGTCTCACCAAATACTTAAGGAATGTGCAAAACATTTTCAACTGTTGCCCTACAGCCACAAAAAGGCTGTTATTAGAGTAGTAGTCCAAGTTCAAGCATGCTGTGTAAAGATCTCTGCTGAAAACATTAGCTCAGACAGTTCTGGTCTCCCTGAGCCATAATGTTTCTGAGAGATGTTTTGAAATAAAGTGTATTTGCATGAGTGCACTGAGAATACAGGACTATATACTGCCTAAAAGGCAAGAACTATTCCCATCGATATCAGAGGAATAGCACCCCCCCCACTATGAGTCACACACAAAACTGATCAGACCTTGTGTATGCAGTGCAAACAGCTCATACACTGCTGCGTTATAGACAGGTTCAGACACGAAGCACGGATAGCAGTGAAGAAGAACTCCTCAAACCTAAGGAGACAAGATCAAAGTAAAAGCTTACAGTCACTCATCCCAACCCCACCCTGTCAGCAGCCTAGTTATGTGGCTACAGAGTGACTGGGACAGTTCTTTACTTTACCTAATGCTGTAAGACCAACAAGCAGTAATCATTTCCAAACAAGGTTAAGCAAATTTTGCTGGAGTCTTGCCATGTCATAAACCCAAGAGAAAACATTTTATCCTACATAATTACTACAAACTGGCTGTTGCACACTGTGGTTTCTTTTGAGATTAAAATAGCAACCCTGACAAAACAGTAAGCAGATCAACAGAGTCATGACTGTCACACAGCATCACAGGATGTTCTGTCAGTTTCTAGTACCCTTACATAAATCAAACTCAAACAGAGCATGACCATTTTAGTAAAAGAAAACAGGGTTTCTGTTCTCATATCAGAGCTGATGCTGGACTCTGAATGACTGAGGAATCATACACAGCCTTAATATTTACAATTATCTGTATACATGAAAACAAGTTAAGTAAATGAGGATCCTGCAAAAGATGTGAACAGTCAAAAGGTAAAAAGTGTTTTATCTGTAACAGAAAAAGAATAACTTACCTAGAAGGCATCATAGTCTTAAACTCTTCACCAGATGGCCAGTCTTTTAACTTTAATACTGAATGTTCTCCACTTTTTAATTTCTGTCGTTCTAGGAAGCAATTCAACAGACATACTTAAATATACTTACTTAAAAAAGGTAACAGTTCTATAATGGTGAATACAGAGAGAGAATCACTTTTTCCCCCCTCTTCCACTTTAAACTAACACTACTGTTCCATAAAAACGTCTGCAGGAGTTGTAGACAGTCTTAAGTCACGTAAACTGAAGAATATACTGTTACTTACTGCTGCTTCTGTGCATAATTGTGACTGTGATACAAGCCTCATTGCCAATGTGTTGGGTAAATTAACATGTACTAATGCTGCCCTCACCACACCTCCTTAGCTACCATTACACATCACACATAATCATGAGACCTATATGCCATGCTCCTGAACTGGCAGTAATTAGATATATCACAATAAAGTACCTCACTTGATTAGAGTGGTAGATGGTTCATGCTATTTCACAGTAAAAGTTTTACATAAAACACTACAAGGGAAGGAGTTAAGTTTACCATCACATTACTAAGAAGCCGAAACAAATATGGAAAGAATTTAAGCATTTACTTCCACCTGATAACTGTAGTTATTCCTGTATGCTGTTTTGTAACTCTCTCATAGTGGTTACATCTTTAAAACAAAAAGGTGCAACTGCACAAACATCCAAAAGCTGTTTCAGAAGAAGTTGCCTGCTCAGTCAAGTAAACACCAACTACCACAGCTGCCTGTAATGTTGCAGCAGCTCCAAATGAGTGTAAGAGACTCATGATAGGTTGCACTGGGGTTACATTAACAGAACTGCAACTAGGCTACTGAAAGGGAAGCTACCAGTAAATGTAGGGCCTTTCCCATAACAGATGTCAAGGAATATGATAGAAAGAAAAGAGAGACAGACAGAGAGAGAGAGAGAGAGAGAGAGACAGAAAAAAAGAAACAGGCAAACCTGCTGAATGTTACTTTAACACCACACAACTTTACAGCAAGGGCGTTTGAATACTCCTTAGCACCCACTACAACCAGTGCAAAACTGACAGTGACCACATATCTCACCAAAGCTTAAAAGAATGTCTCTATCAGACCTGTGGTAAACAGGGATGGAGCTTTGACTACTCCCCAGTTTACCTGGATCTGATGCACAAGATCCAGCCTTTATGATGCAAAAATACTGGCATATAAAAAATACTCGGCAGGTGACATCATGCCACAAACAACAGCCAATCCATTATCCTCCAACAGGAGACAATTAGGTGGACACTACCTGTTTGACAGCCCCCCCACCACCACCACCAAAAGGGGATTCCATGGTATGGGCCAGGAGGGCAGCCAGATTCATAGGTTGACAAACTGCTTAGCAAAGCACCACCAAAATCCCTGAAAAATACTTACAAAAGAGTTAAGGCCTAACATTTCAATGACTACAAAAGGATTTTCTGTATTAAGTTTACTATGCACATTATAGTTCTGTTTTGCTTACCTACACATAGTTAACATATGCTTATACAGTTACATAACTGCAATATTTTATATTAAAAATGTGCAAATACAACATAACTGCAATATTTTATATTAAAAACAATGTGCAAATACAACATACATAAAATAGTTGTTGTTATTGTTTCTTTTGGCTTATCCCAGTTAGGGGTCGTCACAGCGGAACTCCGGTCCGCTAATGTTTGGTAGTGGATTTTTACGTGCTGAGTTACCAGCCCTGACGCACAACCTTCAACGAAGGCACGCCCATTCACGCATGCCTCCACAACATACATAAAATAGTATGTTCTCTAAATTCCCATTGTGTGCATAGTAGCTATTCAGATTCTATTAGCTTAACAAAGAAAAAATATATACACATACGTATATACACACCAGTATCCACAGCTCACAAGAAATTAAACAGTTTGGCTTTACACATATTTTGTTTTACTTTCTATTACTTGCACGTGTGTGTGTGTGTGTGTGTGTGTGTGTGTGTGTGTGTGTGTGTGTGTGTGTGTGTGTGTCTGTGTGCATGTTCATTCATTTGCATGTCTGTGCACACATGTACACCCAATGGTATTAGATGTATTTTTGTGATTGCAAACCAACTTCTAGAATGTAACCCACCACGTCACAAATGGAATCCCTCCACAAGACACACACACACACACACACACACACACACACACACACATTCCAGACAGTGCATGTTTCTGGACAGTACACATCTTCAACATAGAAAAAAAAATCCTTTAATTGTTAAAGCAAAAAACAACCAAGCATTCCGAGAAAAGGAAATTTAGTAAGATAAAACAGTAGAATACAGCCATGGTAAATATGCCAGCATTCTAGTAGGATGATTAAAGTATGATAACCAAAGCAACACACACACACACATACACACACATTTACTTACACTACAAACACACACACATGAAAATTTGAACAAATTATAAGAGTTATATATTAAAATACAAAATATATTTAAATCACAAAAAACTATGAATTCCTTATAAGTTATGAATACTGGCACATAGCATGCTTTATGTCTAATTATCCTACTAGAAGTAAAAGAGAAAACAAAAGATATCATGAGACTCAGATTTAGGCATGTTTAATTTCAGGATTTCTAGTATATGAGAAGTGCTCCATTTTAATAAAAAGACCAGGCACAACATAAGAATAGGAATATCTGGTCACTTCTGATTAAAACAATATTTGGACACTAATGGGATCAAGTGCTGAAAATGCATTTTACAGTCTGATAGCTGTAAGATGCCTGAATAAGACCAATAAAAAGGTTTTATCTAACTACGGCAACTTCCTACCAGTCTCCGGTTTATTCTTCTTTTCATCTTTAGCACAAGTGAAAGTATTTTTTCCTGCCTTCATTTTCAAGAGGTAGAAAAGTTTAAAAAAAGTAAAAGTAAACATGATAGAAAACTAGGAAAGCAAAGGTAATGGGGGAAGTAAAGTTTCAGAAACAGGAACCTTTGTTATACTAAATCCTGCAAATATTTCCAGTGCTGCAGAGACAGAGAGTTGGTGCCTCCCCCAGTAATATGTGAAGCAGGAAGATTGCATGTAAATATACCAGCAAGTGACTCAATGGTAAATAATAGTTCCCAAATGGCATACGTCTGGCACTGACTGCAAGTTTATTTACTGTAAAGAGAAATGCCCTACATGCGATACGGTCAGTCATTTTAAAGTCACTGCACAGTTCGTACATTTTCAATGATACTTAATGCAAGATGTGTTCTGCATTTTTCTCTACCCATTAAGAAGAAATTAATCACAAATCCTTGATCAGCTCACCAGTACAAATTCAATTATGTGCAAACTAACTATGCTATTACATTTAACACTACAGTAAAATCAGATTAAGCATTTCAAACACCAAGAGTCAAGAGGTAAGACCACAACAGTAATGGGTAAATGGCTTCTTAGTGAAGAAGTCTAAAACAAAAAATCATGAAGGGTTACTTGTTGTAATATATACTGCTTGTGTTCAAAAATGGACTCCACTCTCTGGAAAAAAAATGACTCAAGGACCCCCCCCCCCAAAAAAAAAAAAAAAATATATATATATATATATATATATATATATATATATATATGTGTGTGTGTGTGTGTGTGTGTGTATATATATATATATCTATATATATATATATATATATATATATATATATATATATATATATATATATATATATATGTATATCAAGAAAAACAGCCTAGAGGATTACATCTGGGTCCATACATTCTCGCTGCTATAACTTTGGTATAGCTCTATGATTTTGGCCCACAGATTTGATCTTGCTCCTCCAAGATATGCTGATTTCATCATAAAATCTGAACTGGTTATGGGTACATGCAATCCATCCATCCATCCACAGCCCCTTTTCCCATTTTTGCACATATTATGTAAAAATAAGCCCATCCACAGATTACGTATCACTTACAGCATAATATTGGAAGAACTTATATTGTGAAAAATAAGAAATTACTTATCTTTCTGACTCTCTGCTATGATTTTTTAGACACATTCTAAGATTAATAAGATCACAGCAATTGCACAGATTAGTCCTAGGATAACTGCCCTTGTGGGCCATTTTAAGCCTAGCCAATTAACCCATATGAGAATCAAACCCTATGCTTTGTGTCTGTAAGGTAAAAACACCTTAACTATTATGTCAACCTCCCACCTGTGATTATACCAGTCTGGAGAACTTCTAATGTAGAATTACAAACAAATCACTGGTTGGATTGTTAGTTTAACATTAACAGAAGTTTAGATCATTTTTAGGAAGCTGTTCTGTGGATTTTTTTTTTGGTCCATACATGTATCTTAGAAACTGTCAAAATGAAAAACATTACCATAATGGTAAAACTTATAGTCCCTTTGCAGTCTGAAATAATAAAACAGCAAACACTAATATGGAATATGTCCTACCTCTAGTAAAAAGCAATGGATATGAATATGGAATACGCCCTACTGCTACTAAAATACAGCAGACACTAATATGGAATATACACTACCTCACCTACTCATGCACTCATTAGCAAGCAAGTGCCAAAAAGCTGCAAGCAACTGAATTAAAAAAAATCTAGGTTCACTCCCCTCATCTGCCAAAATGGACACCATTACGACTTGCTGAACAAGGTCCACAGGCTCCCAATTCTGAATTGAGCAACTGTTCTATTAAGGACAATAGTATTTGGAATTCTTCAATAAGACTACTGTCCATCACTGTAAAGGAAACTTAGAAGAAGAGAACAAAACTACTCACTTAGTGGTGGCCAAGATGATATTCTTATACTCACTAGGCCAAGGTTTAAACAAGCAGTTGATAAAAAAGCCTTTTCTGGAATAGGCCCTGCTACTTGAAACCACCTTCTAAATGAAGTAAAAGTTAATACCCACGGCATAATTAAGAAATCCCTAAAAAAATCCTTTATAAAGAATCTAAATGCTTCAGACACACAGGCTACGAACATTTTCTGGTTATACATAGGAAAATGTATGACACATAAGGCACTGTATAGTATTTCATCGATCTATATAAAGGTCTACACACTGAGAGATAAATATACTGTACATAGCACATTGTTTACACTAACTTCTAGTATATAATATCCATTAATCATAACCTCAACTAACTGTACCACTCGAAACGTCAATTGAATACGCACTATGATCTGTTTATATCTACTCTGAAATGTTAAGTTTACACCTACCTTGAACTTCAGTGTTTTTACCCAGATCATGACTGAAAAGGATCAACTGACCAGTTTATTTACCTGACAAACAAACTGTAAAATACATAAATAAAAAAATAAAATAAGAACACAGTGAAGCTGATCCACTGGAGATAAACCAACATATCATACGCATCACGTGGGCTGGATGATTGGGTCTCCAACTGTAACCAGATTATTGTGTAATTCAGATCTGGATGTCAAGAAATTCTGCTTAAAAGCAAAGCTCAGGAGTTGAATCTTGTCTTGACATCCATGTTGAGAACAAATAATTTATGATTGGGAACCCGACTATAACTCTTCACAGTGCAAGGAGCTTTATCTGTTCTATGTATTACCACTTCAAAAAAAATGTAGAAGCACATTGGAAGCCATTAAAGAACTTACACCTGTCAAACAGACAGCAACATACCTCTTAACTTGCTTGCTTAAGAATTCTAAACAAATCTAAAAAATAATGAGGGGGGGGGGGACAAAGGATCAAAATCAGGGATATTTTTTTAAATATTGATCTAGTTCACATAAAAAAAGGAATAGAACATATTTTACTTTAGCATGCACCTTCTGAACAGTACAAAGACTGCAACCCCCAGTGTTTTAGAAGAAAATGAAAAGTTTTATGAGGGACAGGGCAAAAATGCAAAGCAAAATCAGGAGCATTCTGCAAAATCAGGGACAGCTAAGAGGTACAGAAGGCAGAAATTACATGCTCCTCTGGCAGAACATAAAACAGCTTTTAAAAGCTGTTCGTCAATTTGTTCTGCAACACCTACTGTCTGTGAGTATGGTGGAAAGAAATTCTAACCACTTTTAAAAACTGTTTTACCTTCTGCCACTGTTATTTGCAAACTGCATCATTTACAAGGCTTTGTTAAGCACCCATAAGTACTATTACAGTGAAGTGCTTAACACGTTTCTCTTTTTTACCAGTTTTGGACAGTAATTATGCTACACATACTACATAAATGTTACTGATATGAAGGTAGTTACATCTTGTTAGGTTAGCAAGGAATCACCACTGGTAAATTAAGTGCTGGAAAGGCAGGATAAACAATTGTTGTGCTTCATCTGTGGGACAGAAGTTCTGGTGTCAGCATGGAGGTAACCTGCAGTCAGTAACTGGAACAAAGTACCTCTCTTACCATTGTCTCTCTTATGCTAAAGCCTTGACTGCAACACAGATAACATGGTATAGGCTAAAAACCTGTGTACTAGAAGAACTTATGGGGGATGGTGAGAGACAGTGGCTGATGGCTGCTCTATTATCCTAGTGGAAGGGAGGTGCACACACAGAGGTGTATGGCATGCAATGTATGGTCCATGACATTATGTTTGACTCTGTCAGGGTGCACTTGTAAAACAACTTCAAGAAGGGTGCATAGGAATGCAAATGTTCACAACAGAAGGAGTAGCAGATGCCTGCAACTACAAACATGGACGTCAGCCACCGAGGAGGAATATGGCCAAGAAAAAATTTACTTCTGGCTACCTGAATAATAGCTGCATCACAACCAGCTCATATCCCTGTGATGGGGAATGAAAGGGGAACCATTAAGGGATGGACATGACTACAAAAACAGACTAAAAACAAATCTCTGGACCATGTCCCATCACTGACTGCAAACATATACTCAGTTACACAAATTCAGCTAATGGTATAAGCATGACCAAAACTGAAAGAACTTGCCAGTTATTATCTGTCCTGTGGAAAGAACATTGCAAGGTGGATACAATGTGAATTCTGCACTCCAGCTGTTAAGTACCCAAGCCACTTAGCAGTAACATTGACTTGTGTTCCATTTTTGAAATCTGTGCAAAGGAAGTCAACTTCTTAAGAAAGCAAAGTGCTAAGTAAGTGAAGAAATTAAATGGAAGCCAAATAGCATTCACTATAACGAATGTTTAAGCATAATTCTCAAACTTCAACTTATAGGTTTTCAGACTGCCACTAACTCAAATGTAAATAACTCTAACAAATGACCTTGGAAAGTGGAGCAGGCACAAAGGTTCTTTGTACTTCCCATTCATTTTTCCTTCCTTTTGTTAACCAGGTAAAGCCTAGTAAGCCCAAAGCATGTTTTATAAAAATACGTAGAAAAAATGTTCTACAATAAAAATCAGGGGACAATTTAGAGAAGCCAACTGAACTACTTAGCATCTCTCAGGGTGGAAGCAGGCACACCTAAAGGAAAATCCTGTGAGTACACCCCACACACACACACACACACACACACACAAATCCAACTGAACCAAGAAAATTGAATATGTACACTGATCCAAGTCTGACAGAAACATAACAGTACTGCATTCATTCCTGTCTTGATTTTACAAGACAATTATAGGACCCTAATCTACACAAACATTTTCTCCCTCCCCACTTCAGTACAACTACCTTTGAAACAGTGGTCACAGATTGCTGCTTAAACCATAATGCAGAATTTCTTGCTAGCCTGGAAAGTCTTTAGTGACAGTACTCCTGATGGGGTTCTTGTTTCACCAGTTCTGTTTTTAGTGAGACAAAAGAAGAGATGCAAAAGCCAAGACACAATCCACTCTAAACATAACTGTTAGGGATTGTATGTCTGAGGCAAGCATATCAGCATTTTTCACACAACCACTCAGGAGCGGCCCTAGGTCAATTGGTGCCCTAGGCAAAACAGCTCCACGGCGCCCCCCAACACATTACCTGGTGCCCCCATCCTGGTCTACCTACACCAAATAAATACTAGAAAAGTGCCCCTGCTACACCGGCGCCCTAGGCGGCCGCCTAGTTGGCCTATGCCTAAG
This sequence comes from Protopterus annectens, assembly GCF_019279795.1. Taxonomy (NCBI): domain Eukaryota; kingdom Metazoa; phylum Chordata; order Ceratodontiformes; family Protopteridae; genus Protopterus; species Protopterus annectens. Next base: position 722,031,563 of record NC_056748.1, read on the forward strand.
GCCGGCCATTCACCATATTGAAAAATACTTTTTCACATCACTGTGACCGCTCTCAGATGAGCAAGTTGAATTTCTGGCTCTGACTACACCAGGATGAAGATGTATAACTACAATGGAAGAATACAGCATCATGCAACATACATTTCCAGTTTAACATGGTCATTTGCAGATGAGGAAAGGAAGGAAGGTACAGTTTTGCTCCATAAACAATAGAGTCAGATAATTAATGTTTCACTAATGCCTCCTAATGTAGGATCCTAATAAAGTGCATAAAAACCTGCAATGTTATACAATGAACCAAGTTCCTAATCCCAGTCTGAAGACTTCACAACTAGCATCTGATAAAGCGATAGAAAAAGCTACAAAGTCTGCAATTTTTCATGTAATTTCTTCTTACCCTACTTGCATATTCACAATGGCCAACAACTGCATCGCTTTCCCTTTTCTACTAAGAACAAACTTCTAATTTTCTTTTTTTTTTTTTGGCGTGAATAATCAATTACTTCTTTAAAAAGCAAAACAAAGCCTTAAACAGCATCATAATGAGTTTCAAAATATGCCGTTTAAATGCTGACCACACTTTAATGTTTAAGGCTGTGGGCATGGTCATTGCAAGTCTTGCATTTCTGTTATGCGCTGTTTTAATGTTGATCCCACTTTAATGTTTAAGGCTGTGGGCATGGTCATTGCAAGATTCACATTTCTGTTATGCGCTGTTTTAATGTTGATCCCACTTTAATGTTTAAGGCTGTGGGCATGGTCATTGCAAGACTCACATTTCTGTTATGCACTGTTTTAATGCTGATCACACTTTAATGTTTAAGGCTGTGGGCATGGTCATTGCAAGTCTCACATTTTTATTATACAGCCACTTTTTACATCCTGGCAGGTGTGGTATGATGTAACCTAACCCCAAGCACCTTACCTAAAAAATCACACCGCCAATAGCTTAGTTTTTTTTTTTTTTAATGCGGATTTCGTCCAGTGTGGTGCAGTAGTTCATTGCATGAGTTTGTAAGTAAATCCCCCAAAAAGACAGCACCTGAGTGACATATCCTGAAACAACAGCATCTGGGTTTGTTTTACATACCTTTGGCTCTACTCTGAGATTGCAGGTGTTTAAGAAATGTTCCATGCTTGTCAGGTATTTTCTCTTTTCCCCAACGTAGGGTTAGTATATGAAAGTACAGGGAGAGTCGAGTCCCCAACAGGCAGGGGTGCAAGACACCCTGCAAAAGAAAGTATGTTTTAGGACAATGTTTTGCTGTACTAATCCCTCAGTAGTTTTGCACAAAAGTGGGTGTGGCCTGAGTTACTGACATGGTGAATGGCCATGATATTGTATGCAAATGACACATGATTGAAATGCCATGCAGATTTGCTTCACCGCCCACATGAATATTCATCGAGGGGGAAGTACAGTTTGTATGTAGTGTTTTTCATTTTTGCAGGGAGGCTGTGTCCCCCTGCACTCCCTATGTGGGTGGCTGCGCCACCCCCCGAAATTATATATACCAACTCCAAGATAACACTACATTGAGGAAAAGGGTTACTCATATGCATCATGTCACCGTCAACTGTGCACAACCATCATTTGCATACATCACGGCTTTTCATTTTGCTACTATTCAGTGTAGTTCAGTGAGCTGACCTTTTTTTCTACTGTTCATGCGGTTTACAGATCCTGCTACACTTGTTACAGTTCAAATAAATAACAGTTGTTTGCAGATGACATACTCTTGTCTTTAATAATGACAGTGCTACGTATGCATCAGCGGGTCAGTTCAGAGTTTACTATAATACAATACAGGTTGTACACATTTTCCTTTTTCTTTCATTTTGTTTTTAAAAATCCTTGTAGCAGGGTGTGCACCTACATCATTATTAAAGAGAAGACAATTTAATCCGAACAACTGTTACTTCTTACTGTTATAACAAGTTTGCAGAATCTGTGTACCGCATGCTCAGAATGACAGCTGAATATTCATGCAGACGAAGAAGACATCACCATGAGTACTGATAGATTTTCATACATGTCACCTGGTGCTGGGTAGTGGATGGGGGTTCCTATTAAGCATTTAGGGTGTTAGTACAGTAAAACAAAGCCTGTTTTACTACCAAACTTCAGCAAACTGGGGTCACTACAAATTAAAAAGGACTGTCATTCATTTTCCACACCTGATCTAACTCCATGAGAAGGAGCTAACAAAAGTAGGCTTTTGAGACAAAGTGATCTGAAAAGAAGAAGGACACAGACAGAAGTCTGACAGCTATCTGTTTACAGCTTTGTTCACCAAACCCTGAAAATGAATCCTATAACCGAAATATATCCAATTTGGTTCACAAACGCAGTAATGGAAAGTGACCTGACAGCTTTACAAATATCAGAAACTCTGCTAAATGCCAATTCATTCCTAACTAACGCTGACTGGTCTGCAAAGGATATAACATCAGTCAGAATCACTTACTTGTAATGTCTTCAAATCCTTCCCAGAATTCCTTGATATTAGTGTCTGAGATAGTGCCATCTTTACAGTTTATGGAGTCTGCATGGTGGTCTCCAAATTCCTGGCTGATCACCTCTGCCTTCCAAAGATCTGCATTCATTTCTCTGTGTTGCCCAGAAACCAGTACAGGCTGAAACAGTGTCACCAACAAAAGTTAGCCTAATGTTAACATCTCACCGAAAAGGTTATTTCTTTCATACCTTTGTTAAAAAAACATTAATTTACAATATTATCAAGTCAGTTCCACATGGCAAACAACATTTG